>NC_092858.1:175634199-175649572 GCF_032062135.1 Pyxicephalus adspersus
GTATGTTTGTGGTTACAGATGATTGTGCCAAGGTGAATGCCAAGAGGATTACCTCCAGTGAATCAGGTAAGTGAATGTTACCTCTGTATTGCTGCTCTGATTAACACTGCAATGGGGGGGCTTAGATTTGGGACAACACAAGGACAGTGATAGGTGTATTGGCAAATGTTCTTGTTATAACCACACAAATATATATTCAGTATTACACAAGCTAGTAAAATTTCCCCTTCATTATAAATAGGGGTTCCTGGCCAAAAGGAATGCAGTCAGCCAGATATAATCCCAAACCTGCAAGACAAGGGTGGATACACACATGCAATAACTGTCCATGGAAATGATCTTTTGGGATCCTTTCTAAGGACAAGACTGGGCGAGTGTTGTACATACAGAGCGGCAACTCGTTGTGATCGCTCCCTTCACGATCATTCATGAATCCACCAGGACAGCTCTGAGCGCTGTACACATGTCAGATAATTCTCTTATATCAGATGAGAATCTGGCGTGTGTAGCCTTAGACACATATATCCGAATAACATGGCGCTTTATCATGATGACATCTTACCGCCCCAGTCTGATGATTGGTGACTGAGTGGTTTGTTCTGATTTTAGTCCATTCAGGGATTAGTAAATGGTGATAAAACTCTGCCGTTGGACCCTCTGACTTACCTGTCTTTGTTCCCTGTAGGTATTCTGTGGAGTACAGAATGAAGGCGATGGCCGGATTGTATAAGCAAGGTAAGTTCTCCTTCCCCAATTGCTAAATCTTAAACCTCATTGGCCAATAATGATGACATCTTACCGCCCCAGTCTGATGTTTGGTGACTGAGTGGTTTCATCTGATCTCTGCCTAAATATTAATAAATCGCTGAAATGTTTTCTGTATCCTAATGGTTATTTTTCCTCTTTACAGGGAATGAAACCTGCAGCCCAATGGGTGAGTAGAGAGTTCTGGAAGGTTTTGTGGTCGGGGGGTCGCTGCAGTGATGAGTCTTACTAGCTCACTTTGAAATCTAATGAAAACATTTGAACCCTGAGCAGTATCCAATTTTAAGATTTCAGCTTTTGTGTAGATGTGAGGAGTCTAACCAGAACTTTCCTTTTGTTGCAGGTTTCTCAAAGTAAATTGGAAGGTATGTAATGCTTTTATTCTATTTGCAGGCTTTCCCCAATGTTCAGATTAAATAAAGCTGGGTGATCCAAACCTGGGCCATTGCAATGCTGAACCACTAACTTATTACATTGGTGGTCTAACTGTTACTGTGATCATTGATATGATGGGGCTTCTGGTTACATACAATGCAGCTGTACAGTATCCATGTATGTAATCATTAATATTGACATAAAGGACAACTGGAATCTAGTTCTTGTGCATGCAATGCTTCTAGAATCACACTGCCTGAGCAATATCCTTTGGCACAAAATACCACCATAAGTTGTAACTGAAAGGTGCATAGGTTGCAGGTCCTACCCCCACCACTAGGGGTGGTTCACTTCTTCCTACCCCTCTGCCCTGCTTTATCCATACAATGGGCTTTATTCAGGAACTGACCCTGCATGAATGACAGGTGATATGCTAGTTGTAGGCTTTTCCATATTTTACCCCCAAACTGATGATGATTTATCTAATGGAATCTCGTTCGTCTGAACATTTGATGAGACATTTTATAACTGACAGTTTGGACAAATTGTGTTTGTGAATTTTCTTATGCTGTCATTTCAGTGTCTGACTGCTCTTCCATCTCTTACAGAAACAACACTAATCCATGTTGATGCTGAGACCTGGATATGGCTGTAGCCCCTGTAGGTAGGTTTATACTTGAATATGAAATGTAAATGGGGACATGACAACCAGTTTTATCTAATGGGGATTGAGGTGACACAATGATGAATAATCCACTATACCCTGAGCTGGCCACGTGCTGGCTGTGACAAGGATTGTCGCTATTCTGATGAGATCCCCCATAGCTGTAATGTGTTGGGCTGACGTTGTGTGACGTATTCTCATTATGTTTTTCTTTATTTACAGCTATGGCTGCATGAGGAGGATATAAGGTAAGATGATGGATCAATGTTTGTACCTCTAGTATAATATACACAAACCTTGCTGGATGCAGCTTTAGCCTTATACCACCCCAAGGATGAAACATTCACACGTCCGACCATCTGATCTGCACCAGAACCTGAAAAGGTGAACCCACTGGTGTGGTCTTATGGAGAAGATGGATAACTTGTTCCTGATGGAACGGTCTGAGGGGATTGGATGAACGGTCGGCAATGTGTGATTGGTAAACTTGCGGTTTGTGTAACACAATTTTCTTTCTGCATTTACAGAGGAGCTCGGGAGGAGAATGATGGAGCTGGGGAAACAAATGAACGCCGACTTCTCTACCGTCTCGGGACCGAGCAGACCTTCATTACTTCAAGCACTCGGATTGGCTGCGGACTCCATGCAGTCCCTGATACTGCTATACGCCACAAACCTTGTGGGAGACGTCAGACACAAAGTGTCCATCAACTTTAGTGTTCATCAACTTTACTTGTTACTTAATAAAATATTTATAAACTAATAACTGTGTAGAACTTTTTTAAATGTAAATTTTTATTAAAGGTTTTCAACATATCCAGAAGTTTAGGAATTACAGTATGAGCTAACATCCAATTATATAGCAAACATGAACAGAACAAAGAATACAATTGATGCTGTGGGGTGTACATACAATGTAGAAACTTTTTTATGGGAACAAATTTGGGCGGTCCATTTATAGCTTTATTTGTTCTGTGTAAGTGATTATGAAAATAATAATCCAAAGCACCAGCATGTCATACACACTACGAATGTTTTCTTAGAGGAAGTAAACCCAAAACAAAAATCCACGTACCTTCAATCCCCAGTGCAGCCAATCGGTCCGGAGGATTCTTCCATCTTGTCCTGACATCAGTCCTCGGGCCGGTGTGCTAGGCACCGCCATCTTTGTTCTTCCTACATCACCTGACACAGGTGTGAGATAGGTGACTAAGATTGGAAAAAAACCACTCGCTGCACATGTGTGAGATCAGCAATTCCCTAACTTTTGGGTATAAGGACTCCAGAGACCCCCAGGCATGTGCAGAAGGAGCAGCCAGGAGCCCCCTGCCATGTGTGATGTAGGTATCCCGAGGGGCTCTGCACTCCCATTCATTATACTGCCTAGGCAACAGAGTTAATGGGGTGGTGCTGCACCCTCTTTTTTAGGAGGCATTGCATTTAAAAAATTCTGTTTAACAGGTTGTCTACCCTTTTATGTGATAATTTTGAGTTTAGGTACACTTTAAGCTAACAATGGAACCCTACAAATTTGAGTCTTGGTGCATTTCACATTATAAGCTATAGAGGGTGTAATTACTGACAAAGCTATAATTTGTTTTTAAAACTTTTCTATTAGAGCTTTAAAAAAAATCATCAATTGTCTTCTCTTTAAATTTCATCTCCTGGGTCCCCCAGCTGACCTCTCCATCACTTCGGGAGCCATTAGTGACATGAGGTTGTCACCATTCATTGCAGATTGAAGTTTTCGCCATCAGGAGTGATCGCTCTATAGACAGCGACTGTGCCGATTCTTCCAATGGAGAAATAATTGTATGCCGCTTCCCAATCTATTAGATTGTAAGCTCTTCGGTTCAGGGTCCTCTCCTCCTGTATCTGGTGACTAAGATTGGAAAAAAACCACTCGCTGCACATGTGTGAGATCAGCAATTCCCTAACTTTTGGGTATAAGGACTCCAGAGACCCCAAGGCATGTGCAGAAGGAGCAGCCAGGAGCCCCCTGCCATGTGTGATGTAGGTATCCCGAGGGGCTCTGCACTCCCATTCATTATACTGCCTATGGTAGGCAACAGAGTTAATGGGGTGGTGCTGCACCCTCTTTTTTAGGAGGCATTGCACTTTAAAAAATTCTGATTTTAACAGGTTGTCTACCCTTTTATGTGATAATTTTGAGTTTAGGTACACTTTAAGCTAACAATGGAACCCTACAAATTTCAGTCTTGGTGCATTTCACATTATAAGCTATAGAGGGTGTAATTACTGACAAAGCTATAATTTTGTTTTTAAAACTTTTCTATTAGAGCTTTAAAAAAACATCAATTCTTAAATTTCATCTCCTGGGTCCCCCAGCTGATCTCTCCATCACTTCAGGAGACATTAGTGACATGAGGTTGTCACCATTCATTGTAGATTGAAGTTTTGTCCCATCAGGAGTGATTGCTCCATAGACAGCAACTGTTTGTGCCGATTCTTCCAATGGAGAAATAATTGTATGCCGCTTCCCAATCTATTAGATTGTAAGCTCTTCGGTTCAGGGTCCTCTCCTCCTGTATCTGTCTGTCATTTACACCCCCTATATAATGTACAGCGCTGTGTAATATGTTGGTGCTATATACTGTAATAATGGATTCTTGGTAGTTGTGTATTTACAAATGCTGATGGAAGAACCTCTCTGCTGGTTACTTGTTTGTAAATTCACTTGCAGCATTGGCTCTGTGGATCAGATTTGTGCACTTCCATAGCTAAACCGACGGGAACATTCACACATTCTAATAAGTGAATGTAGAAGGTGTGCACATTAAACGTCATGTATGTCTTTGGTAAGTTGGGCATTGGGTGCGATGCCGGGATCATTACATGTCCAGCAGCTTAGAAAGATGATGATATGAAGGAATGACAGATCACATTTATTACGGTCCTCCCTGATTTATTGCGGGGTTACATTATAAAACAAGGACGCCATCATCCCCCAAATGTTTTTTGTTTAAAGTGGAAGTAAGCTAAATAAAAATATATAACGCCTTCTGTGCCAGGTGTCACCCATTCCTTGGTAATAGCCGGTCAGTGCCATGGCACCCTCCAGGAGCCTCCTTTTCTGGCTGTGGCTTTATATGAAAAGCCTGATGTGTGTTTCTGTATGAGCCAACATTTCACTGACACCCTAACATCTCATCACCCCCTGGGTCCGGAGCCCCTAAGGTAACCTTGTGTTGCACCCCCTGCCCCCCCTGTATGAGCCAACATTTCACTGACACCCTAACATCTCATCACCCCCTGGGTCCGGAGCCCCTAAGGTAACCTTGTGTTGCACCCCCTGCCCCCCCCCCTCTCCTTTGCAGAAGGAAACCAGGAGCCAATGGGGTGGGGACAATGAAAATGGAGGGAAAGGCGGCATCCAATGAGGCGAGGGGAGAGAGAAAGGGGAGCCAATGGGGCGAGGGAATGAGAGAAGTGGCCAGGGCCTGGTCTGGTATAAATATGGAGAGGAGCGGCTCACACAGACAGAAGAGGCTGCTCAGGTATGGTCTGTAGGGGTGCTACACACTGACAGGGGGAGCTAGAGATACATAGTGCTCTATACACTGATAGTAGTGCAGCACTGATATTGGAGTGGGGTGTCTCTTTATACACTGATAGTAGTGCAGCACTGATATTGAGGTGGGCGTGTCTCTTTATACACTGGTAGTAGTGCAGCACTGATAATGGGGGGGGTCTCTTTATACACTGTATGAGCCAACATTTCACTGACACCCTAACATCTCATCACCCCCTGGGTCCGGAGCCCCTAAGGTAACCTTGTGTTGCACCCCCTGCCCCCCACTCTCCTTTGCCGAAGGAAACCAGGAGCCAATGGGGTGGGGACAATGAAAATGGAGGGAAAGGCGGCGTCCATTGAGGCGAGGGGAGAGAGAAAGGGGAGCCAATGGGGCGAGGGAATAAGAGAAGTGGTCAGGGCCTGGTCTGGTATAAATATGGAGAGGAGCGGCTCACACAGACAGAGGAGGTTGATCAGGTATGGTCTGTAGACGTGCTACATACTGACAGGGGAAGCTAGAGATACGTAGTGCAGCATTGATACTGGGGTGGGGGTGTCTCTTTATACACTGATAGTAGTGCAGCATGGATAATGGGGTGGGGGTGTCTCTTTATACACTGATAGTAGTGCAGCACTGCTATTGGGGTGGGGGTGTCTCTATACACTGATAGTAGTGCAGCACTGATAATGGGGGGGCTCTTTATACACTGATAGTAGTGCAGCACTGATAATGGGGGGGGTCTCTTTATACATGTTTTAGTAGTGCAGCACTGATAATGGGGGAGGTGGTCTCTTTATACACTGATAGTAGTGCAGCACTAATAATGGGGGCAGATGGTTTGCAGGCTGGGTGTACAGTAATTTGGGGATCTTCCTGCAGTGATGGTTTTGGGGTGCACTGTATATTGGGGGTAATATACATGTATGTGATTGCCTTTAGCTCTGAAGTGATAATTTTATATTTGTATTGTTATGAGAAATCCTGGGAAATGATAATTTTCTTTAATTTGTACATTATATCATTATTTAAGCTCCGGCACCTGTAGATGTATTCATTGTAAAACCATTAGTGGAACTTTACATGGAAGAATTGCAAATCATTCTTTTAAAATGATAAAATGGCAAATTTCAGGCAGAGCTGCCGGTTCCCAGGTGAATCTTTTCATTTATCACACCTGTACACCCTTAGGAAGACTGAGAGATGTTTCCTATCATTGCCACACTCCTTCTATTCAATATTTTGGGTATAAAGTTTATATATCAATAGATTTATGAAAATAAAAAACATTCCTTAAGACTATTACATAATGGGACTTTATTAGAATGGACTTATTTTTCAGTGTATGGATAGTTTCCAGATCACTTTGTTTTAGTTTCTTTATAAAATTTATTGCTAGAAAATGGTGATTGTTGATGCGTGACAATGACAAGAGAGCGGCGTTGTACAAAGCAGAATGGCAATAGGAAAAGATAAATTAACTGGAGTGATCACTTTATAATCAATTTTCACATTTAAATACCATAAAAATGTATATGATACAGTTTAAAAAATATATTTTTTTGGGGGGCGGGGAGATATTGGGGTTTATGTATGTGGGTGTCTTCATCCCTTTATTTTTGTTTCTGGTGGTTCTAGTTTTTGTAATGATGGTTGGGTTGTATATGGATTTATATTGGACCCTTTGCTCTGTAGTGATTTGGAGGTACAATGGATATTGGGGGGGGAATATACATAAATATTTTATACCTTGCTTCTGCATTGATGGTTTTAGGGGTTGATGTAGAAAGATTCGACTGAACCTGACACTGGATCTATTTCCAAATCTTCCAAATATACTGCATGCTATTCCACTGGCCGCCACTAGATAGAGATCAAGTTTAGTCAGTCAAGGACAGATTAATATTATTATTATTTTATTATTATTCCTTGTGGGTAATATATTCACAAAAATATATTCATAAAATATAGTTACATAGTAGGTTAGGTTGAAAAAAGACAGTTTATCAAGTTCACCCACTAGGGAAATAAACATATTCCAGATATAAAACCCTATGGACACTGATTCAGAAGAAGAGGAAAAACCCCGGGTACAATTTGCATCAACAGGGGAAATAATTTCTTCCTGATTCCATGAGGCAATCGGATGTTCCCTGGTTTAGCAGTCTCTGTTATCTTTAATTTAAACCCTTAATCCCCAGTTATATTCTGTGCTTCTAGAAATCCTCCAGATTTATTCTAAAGCAATCTATAGAACTTGCTGAAACTACTTCCTGACGGAGCCGATTCCACATTTTCACACACCTTACAGTGAAGAATCCCTTCCTTATCCGGAGCTTAAACTTCTTTTCTTCCAGATGCAAAGAGCGCCCCCTTGTGCTTTGTATAATCTTACAGTGAATAATAACCACCATATGTCTTAATCACAATATATCCCCACATATAATTGCTTTGATTTGGCACTATTTAATGTACAGTGCTGCATAATATGTTGGTGCTATATAAAACCTGATAATAATTGGGCCTAATGTTCTCAGGAATGTTTTGCTGATAACGTTTCAATTTCTGATATAAGATCTTCTAACGCTCATGTCATGTCTTCCTCCTTTAGGTTTCCCACTCTGAGAATGATCCCCGCACAGCGTTACAGGTGAGCATTAAATTATAACACTATACAGGGTGATCATATCCCCCCTTATACGTCTCTTCTCAAGGGAGAATAGATTCAGTTCAGCTAATCTCTCCTCATAGCGGAGCTCCTCCATTCCTTTTATTAGTTTAGTTGCCCTTCTCCGCACTCTCTCCAATTCCACAATGTCCCAAAACTGGACTGCATATTCCAGATGTGGTGTGACCAATGCTTTGTACAGGGGCAGGATTATGTCTCGGTGGTGTGGGTGGCCTAGCACTCCCTGGAGTTATGTGGGATTGGTGGAACAAGTTTAAATATATTGGGAATATAACAATACAGCTTCCCTCCCATCTTAAAACACTTTCCAGGTTGATCACCCAGCAGATACCACCATGTGTCTGATCACAATATATCCCCACATATAAACCGGGGTCCCTTCGATTTGGCGCTATTTAATGTACAGCGCAGCATAATATGTTGGTGCTATATAAATCCTGATAATAAAAATTGGGCATAATGTTCTCAGGAATGTTTTGCTGATAACATTTCAATTTCTGATATAAGATCTTCTAACTCTCATGTCATGTCTTCCTCCTTTAGGTTTCCCGCTCTGACAATGATCCCCGCACAGCGTTACAAGTGAGCATTAAATTATAACACCTGGAATGTTTTATTCATCTGTGATGATCAACATAGACAAGCATATGTCTGACTTGTCAGTGAATGTCAAACTTTTGTTCTGAGATGTTGCTGGGATTAGTAAATCCTTTATCTGTTCTATTCTGAATGCTAATTATTCTCTCTCTCTCCTCAGGGTGCTTCCCTTCGATTGTCCTGCACAAGATGCCAGCGGGGTGCCTCTGGTCTGCACATGGCATGCAGGGTATGTATCTGGACTCAATCACTGTTAATGATTATGATCACTGTTTTTATAGCTTAAAGTAGAATCAGCTTGCAGAAACAAGTGCACTGTACATGGTGGCAGTTGTAGCATAGAATTCCTGCAGGGATACAATCATTGCCTGATATGGGGTTGGCACCTATAAAGTTTGAGGTAAGAAGACATATTTGGTGTTTGCCATGCCTATGCCACCCACTCCAGCATTGGAGAATTGTAGCTCATCATGTGACCAGGGTGACATGTATAGGAGATTCTGATAACATTGGGTGTAATGGTAATAGCCAACAAATGGTGGGGAGTAATGGCAACAAACCTCACGCTCAATGCAGCCATTCTGAATAACTATTATGGCAAGATCAGCCATTACTGAAATATATCTGGGGCTGAACAGATCTGGGCTTTCTTCTAAAGCTGAGGCCTAATAATATGAATTGTTTGGATAAATCTAGATTGTCTGGTCCTTTTGGGGTCCCGTGGCTGTAGGTAGATTGATAATGGGTCCCAATTTACAATGAAATAGTCCTGCTAGCTGACAGTTCAGTGAAAACATTTTGGGGATATGATGGATCACTATGGTTATCCAGTTGCTCTCCCATGTTTAGTATTCCGGCCAGTTAATTAAACTAATCAGCTGCTGCAAGTTCTATTAAGATAAAACAATCATATTGTGATCGGCATTGCTCCACATGATGACTTGAAAGTCTCGTTCGTCTGAATTATTGTGAAGCTTGCAGGACTAAGGGTGGATACACGTGTGCAAAATTTGTCAATGGAAATGATCTTTTCTAAGGATAAGATTGATTGAGTGTTGTACATACAGCGCTGTTATACTCTATATAGGGGGAGAATGACAGCGGCAACCTGTTGTGATTTCTCATTTCACTATCCATGAATCCACCAGGATGGATCTGAGTGATGAGCGCTGTACACTTGTCAGAGAATTCTCTCCTGATATCAGACAAGAATCAAGTATGTGTAGCCTTAGACAGAATTATATCCGAATAACATGGCGCCTTATGATGACATCTTACCGCCCCAGTCTGATGATTGGTGACTGAGTGGTTTGTTCTGATTTTAGTCCATCCAGGGATTAGTAAATGGTGATAAAACTCTGCAGTTGGAATCTCTGACTTACCTGTCTTTGTTCCCTGTAGGTATTCTGTGGAGTACAGAATGAAGGCGATGGCTGGATTGTATAAGCAAGGTAAGTTTGCCTTCCCCAATTGCTAAATCTTAAACCTCATTGGCCAATAATGATGACATCTTACCGCCCCAGTCTGATGTTTGGTGACTGAGTGGTATCCTCTGATCTGGGCCATTGCAATACTGAATCACAATCCAATTATATTTGTGGGGTAACTGTGATCATTGATATAATGAGGCTTCTGGTTACTTACAATGCTTCTGTACAGTATCCATGTATTTAATCATTAATATTGACATAAAAGGATAACTGGAATCTAGTTCTTGTGCATGCAATGCTTCTACAATCACACTGCCTGAGCAATATCCTTTGGCACAAAATATCACCATAAGTTGTAACTGAAAGCTGCATAGGTTGTGGGTCCTACCCCCACCACTAGGGGTGGTTCACTTCTTCCTACCCCTCTGCCCAGCTTTATCCATACAATAGGCCTTATTCAGGAACTGACCCTGCATGAATGACAGGTGACATGCTAGTTGTAGGTTTTTCCATATTACCCCCAAACTGATGATGATTTATCTAATGGAATCTCGTTCGTCTGAACATCTGATGAGACTTTTTATAACTGACAGTTTGGAGAAATGGTGTTTTGCCAATTTTCCTATGCTGTCATTTCTGTGTCTGACCTGCTTTTATCCCTTACAGAAACGGTACTAATCCATGTTGATGCTGAGACCTGGAGATGGCTATAGCCCCTGTGGGTAGGTTTATACTTGAGTATGAAATGTAAATGGTGAGATGACTAATGGGATTGAGATGACACAATGATGAATAATCCACTATACCCTGAGCTGGCCGCGTGCTGGCTGTGACAAGGATTGTCGCTATTCTGATGAGATCCCCCATAGCTGTAACGTGTCGGGCTGACGTTGTGTGACGTATTCTCATTGTGTTTTCTTTATTTACAGCTATGGCTGCATGGGGAGGATATAAGGTAAGATGATGGATCAATGTTTGTACCTCTACTATAATATACACAAACCTTGCTGGATGCATTGGTGAGATTTGTATGCAGTAAATGCGATGCAGCTTTAGCCTTATACCGCCCCAAGGATGAAACATTCACACGTCCGACCATCTGATCTCCACCAGAGCCTGAAAAGGTGAACCCACTGGTGTGGTCTTATGGAGAAGACTGATAACTGGTTCCTGATGGAACGGTCTGAGGGGATTGGATGAACGGTCGGCAATGTGTGATTGGTAAACTTGCACTTTGTGTAACACAATTTTCTTTCTGCGTTTACAGAGGAGCTTGGGAGGAGAATGATGAAGCTGGGGAAATAAATGAATGCTGACTTCTCTACTGTCATATCAGTGGACGCTGACTTCTCTATCTTCATACCTCGGGGCCGAGCAGACATTATTACCTCAAGCACTCAGAGCCACAAATACTCAGTATTGGGTGCAGACTCCATGCAGTCCCTAATACTGCTATACACCACAAACCTTGTGGGAGACGTCAGACACAAAGCCCCTGATTCATCATTGAAATCCGCGATAAAGTGTTCATCAACTTCCGTTACTTAATAAAATATTTATAAACTAATAACTGTGTAGACTTTTTAAATGTAATTTTTATTTGAGGTTTTCAACATCTACAGAAGCCAGCTTCCACTTATATAGCAAACATGAACAGAACAAAGAATACAATTCATGCTGTGGGCTCTACATACACAGTGGAACTTTTTATGGGAGCAAATTTGTGCCATCTGTTTTATAGAGAAGAGTTAAAAATAATATTCCAAGCACCAGCATGTCATACAACACAGCTAATGTCGTCTTACAGGAAGGTAACCCTAAACATAAATCCACCTAACTTCTATATCCAGTGCAACCAGTCGGTCCAGTGTTTCTTCCATCTTGTCCTGACATCAGTCCTTGGGCCAGCATGCTAGGCACCGCCACCTTTGTTCTTCCTATGTCACCTGACACAGGTGTGAGATCAGTGGTGGATTGGAGTAAAAAAAAAAATGCCACTCATGCACATGTGAGGTCAGCAAATGGGGTGTGTGTGTGTGTTTTTTTTTTTTTGCAAAATGACTCGAGGTGCTTGGGCATGTGCATTCTGGGATGCTCTGTGCTACCATTCTCTATTGCCTAGGCAATTGAGAATTAAAGGGGTGGTGCTGCACAGTTTTTACAAAGGTTGTCTACCCTTTGTGTAAATTCCCCAAGTTCAGGTATGCTTAACGTAACACCGAATCCCTACAAATTTTGGAGTCTTGGTGCATTTGGTACATTATAAGCTATAGAGGGCAGTTTTATTGACAAAGCTATAATTTGTTTTTGGAACTTCTCAAGCAATCTATTGGATGTAAAAAAAAAAAAAAAATCAGTTTGGTCCTCAGATTGATCTCCTAGGTTCCCCACTGACCTCCGCATCATTACCGGAAACATTAGTGACATAGAGGTTGTCACCATTGATTGTAGATTGAAGTTTTGTCACATCAGGAGTAATCGCTCCATAGACGGCAACTGTTTGTGCCGATTCTTCCGATGGAGAAATAATAGATAGGGAAGCGCCATATAATTCGATTGTAAACTCTTTTGCATTTTACATAGCTGTGTAATATGTTGGCGCTATATAAATCCTATTTGTATTAGTAGAGGAAGACACATTTAATCTTGCATGCAGGGAGTATGAAATGATAAAACATTTTCATTATCAGTGGTAACACAGTAATATTAGTAAAGGCCATGTGAGGAGTCCGTCGTGGGGAAATGCGAATAAAGACAAACCGCGGGGTGCTTCCATCACCACATCTCCATAGGGCCCAGAGAGAACTAACAATAAAAAAAGAAACCTCACAAAAAGTGATTTGATAGCCCAGAACTAACAAGTCTTTAAGGGCTGAGCTTAAAAAACACATTAACAGTGAGTATGAAAACAAAAATCTTCTAATTCCCCTTAAAGTGAGGTAAAAAGGATAAAAAGGGAAATGACCATTATAATTAGCTAATTAACAAGGAACCTACAGCAGTTTAACTTCCACTGGGTGTCATTCGGAGATAGTCCAGTAGGTGGCAGGAGAGTACAGAGTATAAATAAGAGTTCCAAGAACATGTGTTGGGATGAAGAATATATTATTATTATTATTATTGTCATTATTGTTATTATTATTATTATCTGGTATTTATATGCGTAATATGTTGTTGCTATATAAATCTGTGTACTATTATTAATACTAATAATACTTTGAACTGGCAGAAAATTGTATTTATTAAAGCAGAGATTTCCCCAAACAGAATAAAAAGATGACAAATCTCTCTTCCCAGTATTTTGGTTTTTGCATACAGAAGCAGCTTCAATACTTTCACACTGATTAAAGTTCTACTTACCCCAGGCGGTGGCACAATCGTGAAATCAGACGATTACAAAGAATTCATAAGAGAAAAACAAGCAAACCCCCCAGAAATAATCTGATGCAGGGGATCCAATAATCTCCAGAAAGAATATCCAATGTCTTATAATATGAAGCAGAATCTCATTATTCCCGTCTTTCAGATATATTCACCCAATATTCACAGATTACTGATATAAGATTATGGAGGAATCTTGTGTTCTTTTATATCTGGAGATTTCTAGTAATTATTATTATTGTTAAACTGTATTTATATAGCGCCAACATATTATGCAGCGCTGTACATTAAATAGGGGTCACAAATGACAGAAAGGACCCTGCCCCGAAGAGCTTACAATCTAAGAGGCGGGGAAGCAGCATACAATTATTTCTCCATCGGCACATAAGCAGTCGCTGTCTATGGAGTTTGAGCGATCTCTCCGACACGACAACAGATCTACAATAACGGTGACAACGCTGACTCTGAATTTGATTTGTCCTGAGATCCTTAATTCTGTCCAAATGGCTGCAATCTGCACCCAGGCAGAGTTTCTACTGCCCCCGTATATGTAAGTGGGGGGTGCAGTATATGTAGAGGGGGAGGTGGGGTATGGGGGGTGCAGTGTGCTCTATATTTATAATTTAGAGTTACAATGATTAATGGGTGAATATACATGAAAATTAGATTAGATTTAGCTGAATCCAATGCTGGATTGTTCCCATAGCTCCCAATCTGTTTTCACCCGGGCATTACCAGTTTCGATCTGTCTGTGGGCAGTTATAGAGATTCTGGCTGACACTCCAATGGTATCCCACTTGCTGCCACTGGATGGTGCCGGTGTCACATAGATCAGCGGTCCATTCTCTTTTAGCTAAGATCACGTGTAGTACCTAATCCTTCCGGTGTTCAGGGTGGACCGGCACTGGCATTGCACGAGTACCTCTGTTAAGGACGGTCTACCTGTTGGTGTTGCTCTGTAAGGGGCCACTCTATGCTAATTCTGCCGGCCTGGTCCACCGGAGAAGGCGTGGGGCCCGCCCTGAGAAGGAGCTCCCACTTGCAGACTGACCCGCTGGTTGGTGCGGGGAAAGCTTTGTCTTGTCACTAGGTCCGACAAGCGGTCCGATCTCGCTCCTGAGTGTAGTACCCCTGGGGTGGCGATCCAGGGCCACCTTAAAATCACTGGGCCTGGGAACCCACTGAGTTTATTGTGCACTGTACAAGCACTTTTTTATGCTGATTCGGCACATCGCTTTATTCTGCATTAGCTGCGGTTAATATAGATGGACAATTTTTAAAACCTTTGCCCAGTGTGTTATGCCCTGAGCACTTATTTTTAATGTATTTTTGTGTTTCTCACGTCGCTGGTGCGGTATTTGTTGCCACGTTTCATGGAGGGTGCTTTTCCCTTATGGGCTAACTCTGAAGTCTGGAGCGTGCCTTGGCCTAAAAACCAGGCGCTCTCCCTTATTGCAGCGTCTCTTCGGGGGAGCTCCCAGCTTAGTGTCTGGTGGGACCTGCCTAGGCAGTCCCAGGGAGAAAAGACCCCTCTCTGGTTCCGGCCAGAGGGGCAAGTAAGTCCATCCCAACTTCGGCTGGATGGGCTTGGTACTTGGCCCTCATGTGGAGCTTGGCTTCGGAGGGTCTAGGGAAAAGGGTGGCCCTTCCTCTTTAGAGGAGGGATTACCAATAGTACCCCAGTGCACGTTTTTTGTGGAGTGTTTTTGCATTCACACTTTTTTTCCGAGCATGGGGTGTGTTTTATCACTGATCGCAAGATTCTATAAAAAAAAAAGTGGTCCATGAACTACTGGTGGTGCACTAGAAAATTTGGACATATTCGCACCTTTTATGTTTTATTAGTAATAAATAATATTCTAATAAATTCTTATATTCTAAATGGGAATTTTCGTCTTTATATTGCACTAAATTCACAAACTGTACTAGAGACGGAAAA
>NC_092858.1:175649849-175651690 GCF_032062135.1 Pyxicephalus adspersus
CCCCCCCCCCCCCCCACCCCAATCTTAGGCAGCCTAGGTGATTGAGAATGAATGGGAGTGCAAAGCCCCCAGGATACCCACCTCAGGCCCAAGAATCTCTGGGATGCGCAGGAGGAGCCTTTTTGCCTAAAGAGAGAAATTTGCCGATCTCACACACGCGCAGTAAGATTGGAAATTTTTCCTTTCATCCTACATTACCCGATCTCTCGCCTGGGTCAGGTGACGTAGGATGAAGAACTTGGAAAAGAAGATGATGGCAACCAGAGCTCCGGCTCTGGGACAAGGGGGACCCGATGCCAGACACCCCGGGAGTGATCAGTCTGCCCTGTGGGATTGAAGGTAGGTGTTTTTTTTTTTTGTGTGTGTTTTGAATATAGTTTATATTTACCTGTGTATTTGTAACTGTTCTAATTAATGGCATCAAATAGTTTGACCTTTATAACATTTCTTGCTTGGTTTTAGAATGAAATAAACCCATAATGAGTGAGGAAAAGCAAACAAATATTTTATGTTTCTTCAGTAATGCCAAATACAACTAATAGTAACAATACATACCTTAACGACGAGCTGATCAATAAATCAGAGCCGCCACGGTCCTTGTCAGCGCCATTAGGAAGATCATTATTTTACAAATGTATTTCTTTTTATTTCATATTAATGGTCTATGGGATTTCAAATTATGAATTTGGTGGTCTGTAAGATCGGAAAGTTTGACAACCACTGACAAGAGGAACTAAAGTTCTGCAATAATGACTTGCCTGATCATACAAATGTCCATGGCAAAGGCAATGTTCCTTCTGCAATAATGCGACTTAACCCGGTTATATAGCATGCTGGGTGCAGTGGTTCCTCCCTTATTGTGACCTGCAGGAAGGACCATAGCCTCCAGAAGGGAAATTTTCTGACACGTGGAAGTATTAGAATGTTTGTTCTTCTCTCCCAGGTTTGTTTCTCCCAGTCCTGTCTGCCTTTCCATATATGATGTATGTGAAAACAGGATCAGACTTTGGTCGTTGTGACATGAAGTGTCCTCAGAAGTCAGGGGTTCTGCAGCTCTTTCCAACCTGTGGGATAAACCTAGCCCATGTGTACTGTGATAGCCTGATGGTGGAGGGCACCCCGGAGCCCCGATTCCAGCTGAACATTAGCAGCGGGTGCTGGATGCTAAGGGACCTCACGAAGGAAGATTCCTGTATATACAATGTGTGGCATCAACTACGCCTTCTGAGTTCCATACTCATCTCTGTAATAGGTAAGGCTGCTTTCTCTGGGGGTGTGTATGTGGTGAAGCCGGCTTCCTGTGGTGTGTATGTGGTGAAGCCGGCTTCCTCTGGGGTGTATGAGGTGAAGCCGGCTTCCTCTGGGGGTGTATGGGGTGAAGCCGGCTTCCTCTGGGGTGGGATGAAAATGAGAGTGGGTGGTCCTAGTATTGATCAGCCAATGTGCCATCTACTGGTCATTACTCAGCACTGCAGCTTCAGTCCCCTGTAATGCACACCTGCTCTAATCAGAGTCCATTTAGTCTGCAGGACATTCATCCTGTAAGCTGCTATTCAGCTCAGATTCCCATTTACCAGAAGATGTCTTGAAAGTAATATTTCCCCTAGTTCTGTTGAATTATTGAAATAACGAATTCCACATTTCTATCAGAAACAACAGCTACCTTCATGAAGATTAGCATGGTATGTCTAATTATTTCCTCTAATTCCAGATCCGATCCTCATCTCTAACATAACCAGTAACAGCAGCGGGCTGGGTCAGGATTTGGCTGTGAGCGTCCATTTCTCTGGAGAAGAGAGCGCTGTGACCTGGGAGGTGGACGGGGAGCCTCTCCCTGAAAG
>NC_092858.1:175652054-175654442 GCF_032062135.1 Pyxicephalus adspersus
TCCTGTCCTTGCCGTTTCTGCTGCTGTGATCTGTGCTGGCGTGATGACTTTCTGTATGTATCAGGTGTGTAATATTTCCATTCCTTCTCTCTGTATCATGTGTTGAGTAGCTGTAGAGGCTGCTGTCTAGGGCTGGGTCTTCACGGACTTTTTTAAAAACGCATGTAAACGTTCATATTGCACTTTTATTAGCGCTTTAAAGCTTGCATTTAAAATGCTGGAAAACGCCTATGCCATGGTCTAATTAATGTGCTAATTAAGTGCTCAAAAACGTGGGAAAACCATTGAAATCAATGAAGGTGTTTACACGTGTTTTGGGGTGTTTTCCAGCTTTAACCCTTTCTGTTTTCATTTTTTAAACGTTGCAAGCAATGAGATAACGCTCATAAATGTGCCTCAAGGAAACGTCCTGGTGTGGATGAACCCATTGGAATGTATGGCGATTTCAAACAAGGGCTTTAAAAGCCTCAGGGTAACCGCTGGGGGAACAGTCCGTGTAGACTAAAGCTGCGTACACACTTCCAATAATTATTGTTGGGAATGACGATCGGACGAAAATTGTTCACAAAAAGGTGACTGGCGAACGAAGATTGTTGTTGGAAATGAACTGTCAGAGTGGATCTGATTGGCCGACGATCAATCGCTATTTATCGTGTGTACAGTTGTTCAGTGATCGTGCATGTTTCTGCAATACACTTTCTCCTTTACATGTCACGCCCTGCATCGTTTAAACAATTGTATCTAGCGTGTGTACATTATTGGTGGATTATATTATAATAATTGTATCGTTACAGAATTGTGCACAATACGATCATTCAAATATCATCATTGATCGGTCGTGATCATTCGTTTTCTAACGATAATTATTGGAATTGTGTACCTAGCTTAAGCCTAAAACAGATCATGTGACCTGACTATAAAGAGATACAATGTAACATTTTTATTTATCTGCAAATCAATGGGAGAAGCGTCATCTGCATAAAGCAGCCTGGCACCTTCACCCTGAATATTACCCAAATCAGCGTGCTTTCATATCCCCCCCTTTTATTTATTTATTTTTTTTTTAATTGCATCACATTTTTTGTAGGTAGGTTACCGTTCTCCTTCTCCCTTGGGGAGCCCACACTTTTTGGCTTGGGAGCTACTTTCAAAATGATTTACCAACAATAAAAATACTAAAACATTTATATATATATATATATATATATATATATATATATATAAAATTTATATTAAAATATAAATTGTTTACCTTGCATAACAGCATGAACACATACGGCACAATATAATTCTGTACATTTTTGGCCATTATCTCTCCTGTGTCTTAAACTGAATGGTTGCATAGTCGGGACAATAGTTCCTGGCAGCCGGCCTCAAACACACTTCCAGATGATCATGGGTCATGGTGGAGCGGTATTTAGATTTAATAACTCCTGTGCACGGTAGGCAGGGCTCTGCGATATACTTGCGCTGACTTTGCCATCTACCAGTACATGGGATCCGTGCGTTGGGCACCCCTGTCCTAGACAAATGCACCTCCTGCTTTGTCCAGGGAATTTATCTCTTTCCCACCATCCACAAATCAAGGTGTACAACACATAATAATGCAGCTTTGTATACAATATTACATTATTGGGCTCAATTTATATAAATGATTCCATGACAGGTGGGTGAATCTTCTTAGGTGAATCCTTTCAGTTCCTTTTTAAAATTTTCGTTCTGCTATCTAGTGGCCAATCTCAAAATGGCGCACTATAAGAAATGCTATCTGTGTAAGTAAAATTATGAACAAATCTAGAGTGACCTGGCATAAATAATTTATAAATATAAAGGAACATGAATGTGACTTGGGGTCAACCTCTTACGGTCTCTTGTTGAAGCATAAGAGAACAGCATGATAGAGCGATGAGCTTACTAGCATGCTGGTTCTCCTTTCACTGTCCATTCACCAGATAGGTGTTTGAGATATTTATAACTAAAACTGCATCAGATGCCCTCTCCTGTCTGAGCTACAGGGCAGAGCTGGACAAATCCTTTGACGGATGAGCAGCGTATGGTATGTATGACTTTTAGCCTGGACTTTCTTTATATGTGATGAAAGAATAGAGATTTCATGTATAAGACATGTCTGCTTTATATTTTCAGTGTTATAAAAAGAAGAGCCGAGATATTCACAGCAAAAGATCCCCAAGGTTAAAACTGAGTGTCACGGTCTGAGTGTCAGTGGATGAATCTGGGCCACCCATCCAGAACGGATACAAAACTATGCAAAGAAATGAATATCCATGCACCATGTGAATTCCTTTGTTGGGTCCCACTTAGTTTAAAGAAGTGGTTGTGAACTCGGAGCCTCAGAACCTTAAAGGATTTTATATTGGGCTTATTTTA
>NC_092858.1:175654681-175686755 GCF_032062135.1 Pyxicephalus adspersus
GGGGGGATGTACAGTACTGGGAGGGGTGGGGGGTTTGGTGTATAAAGTACAGGTGGGGGTGTACAGTACAGGGGCACATTAAAGCTGCAGGAGTTTCCCTCCAGATTGCATTTAGGATCCCCAGCATGGATTGTGACATTTAGGAGGCAGAAGTGATTGTAGAAGTTTTAGGGCCCTTTCACCATCAACAGGGTAAGTGCTGCATGTAATACTTTTATATGCACTGATACATTTCGGGGTGAACTTTCATGAGTTTTACCCCCTTCTTCTCTGGTCAATTAGTGCTGACACACAAAGGTTAAACGATCTGT
Source organism: Pyxicephalus adspersus (assembly GCF_032062135.1). Taxonomy (NCBI): domain Eukaryota; kingdom Metazoa; phylum Chordata; class Amphibia; order Anura; family Pyxicephalidae; genus Pyxicephalus; species Pyxicephalus adspersus. Next base: position 175,654,993 of record NC_092858.1, read on the forward strand.
AAAGACAACAATCTCTAAGGTAAAAACAAAAAGCAGGATAATAAAAGTGGGAAAAATTAATCAGATTGGGGCAGAGAAATGGCTCTGGGATGGGGGGGTCACAGAGGGGTTAATGATCATAAAACTGATCATGTGATAGTAATATGGAAAGCTGAGGTCCACATTCCATTATCTCGTGTGTCAAACAGATTTCTCATTTGTAGTTCAATGGTTTTCCTCTCCTGAATATTTTTAACATTTCCTTTAAGAATGAAATCATTCTCGTGTTTTATATAGAGAGATCAGATTGTGAGGAATGATGTCCCCCAGGTGTGCAGAAATCTCCGTGTTCCTTTATGGTGTCTGTAGATTCATTCTTCTCTCATTTCTCTCATTGTTTCTCCAATAGAACGTTCCATCGTGCAGCTGTATGGTGCCATTATATTGACGGTTTCTTTGCGGTTTGCGTGACATTTGTTATTGGAGTGATGTGGTTGAGTTCTCAGCATTTTTTTTCTGTCAGAGTGACGTTTCCTGCTTTTCATTTGTGTCTTAGGTTTGGTGGCTTCCTGCATTGGGTCAGTGTTCCTTCCTATATTATCATGGCTTGCAGCTCTGATTATCTTTCCTATCCCTCCAAGGCAGCGATTATCTTTGCATTGATGGTTTTATTATTGTATCCTTTCTTATGGAAGGATTCTTATAGCACTCAGAGTAGTTTTTCATTCTTTCGGGTCAGAACATGATGGTACCAAGGAACCTGGCTGTGTATGATGGCTGGTGTGCTGGGGGTGAAAGCTGGTGATGTGTGGAGATGGCGGCATTGGTCAGGGGGACTCCTGTAAACTTAGCGGGGAAGCTTGTCATTCTTGATGGATAAAAAGATGTGTAGAAAATTCACGGATTTGTCTGAGTGTAGAAAATTCACGGATTTGTCTGAGTAGTTCATTTTTAGTTTGAGGGGTGAAAGGTAATAAACTATAAGTGACTTCTTTTGTCTTTATGAAGAAAATATCATCATGTAGTATGATCTATACAATCTATTATGAATGCTGCAGCCAGACTCATCCATCCTTCCCTCGGCTCCTCTTCCGCTGCATCTCTTTGTAGTTCTCTCCATTGGCTTCCATTTCACCTTAGAATCAAATTTAAGCTCCTGCTTTGCCTTCAAATCCCTACACAGTTATTGTCCCACTTACCTTTCTGACATGGTTAAAAAATACTCCCCCTGCCGCTCTCTCCGCTCCTCCAATGACCTGCTAATGACTTCCTCACTCATAACCTCATCACACGCACGGTTACAAGACTTCTCTAGAGCTGCCCCCACTCTCTGGAATGGTCTTCCTCGTCCTATTCGGCTTGCTGCTACTTTCTGCTCATTTCAAAGAGCGCTCAAAACCCATTTTTTCAAACTTGCCTACCCGTCTTCTTCTGTCTTTTGGAACTATCACTACTTCCCACCACTACATATCTCCCATCCTATTGTGTGATACTTCCCCCACCTACTAGATTGTAAGCTCTTCGGGGCAGGGTCCTCTCCTCCTGTGTCACTGTCTGTCTGTCATTTGCAATCCCTATTTAATGTACAGCGCTGCGTAATATGTTGGCGCTATATAAATCCTGTATAATAATAATGTAGTAACAGAACACACATGGCTTTTTTTCCCTAATAATAAATTTGTCCTCGGTCTGCTATACATCTAACCCCATTGCAGTGCCCATAGAGATTAATATTCTTATTGAAAATGAAATGTGTTTGCCGGATTCCTCATTGGATTCATTCTGTGTTTTTATTCTACAAGTTCTGAGATGTGTCCAGTGAATGTATTCATGTTACGCCTGAATTTCCCAACTTCTGGATCTCTGGTATGATGCGGAGGTTTCCAATTTCTTGATTGTCATGAATTGCGTTATTAATCTGTGAATGTAGATTTCTTATCGGACTATTCAGTTATTGGGAAAAATCATTTCTCCTTTTGTCCACATCATAAAAATGTCGGTAATGTAGCAAAAGTTCTCACTTTCCCTAACATGGTTAAGAAATTTGTCCTCTTGGTCTGTTTTACTTCTTACTCCTAATAGCAGTGCCCATATACTGAAGATGAATGTTATTCTTGTAAATGAAGTGGCTGTGATTGCATAAATCCAATGAGGAAGCCAGCAGTGTTTTATTTCATTTTCTAGCACGTCTGAGATGTGTTCAGTGAATGTATTCACCCCCGTTATGCCTTATTTTCCTAGCTTGTGGATCAATGTAGTGATAGATCATATATGGCTTTTTTTGTATGCGGTTAAGGAATATGTCTTCTAAGTCAGCAATAAATAAACTTATATTGTGATGTTGTTTTTACAAACCTTTTTACATTCTGCTAAACCTTTGTGTGTCAGTACAACTTGGACCAGAGAAGAAGCCCTATTTAATGTACAACGCTGCTTAATATGTTGGTGCTATATAAATCCTTTTTAATAATAATAAGTGAGGGTGGATCTCCTAAAGATTGGCCCTGAAAATGTAACTTCCATTTTTTAAAGTACTTTCTGTGATACTTAAATTTCACTCATTAGCATAACCAGTGGGGATTATTTTAGGCATCCAAATATTTCATCATTTAGCTGTTTTCAAATGCTAGCAATGTTTTTTATTTACATAACCATAAAATCAGGGGAAATCACAATATTACACATAAATTTAAAAACTTAGCGTTTGTTCTGTTATGATATAGTCTCAGTATTGGTTGTCGGTGCCTTTTTCAGATCCTAAGCCTGCTACTTCAGGATGACTGTGAGATAATCTGAAGTTTAACAATAGGTCCAAAGTTGAAGATAATCCTTCACTTTACATATTAGGATGCAAACCACCATAGGGTGCATAGGTCTATACCAGAGGGGTTATAGTTAAAGTATCTGTTAACCAAAAGAGTCTGTGTCATTCCCCTCAGAAATGATCCACCACTTCCCCAAAATCTTTTAGTATCACTGACAGTACTTACCTCTGGTAATGTTTCAGGTCCATTAATACATCTGTAATCACACTAAGTATAATGGAAGAGATTGCAAATAGAAAACCTTTACCACCTGCCCAAGAACCCGAGCTCAAAACTTCTTGTGTTAATCACCTAACTCAGGGCTTTGCATAATTACAGTGAGCAACTGAAGAACAACATCCTACATGGTAAAAAGGATTGCAATCAGAAAACAAAATCTTTTATTAAAACGCTAACATCACCGGACCAATTCCTTATCCGTGTTAAGGGGAAAATGGAATGCATGTCTTTTTGCTACATTGATGACATTTTTATCGTGTGAAAAAAAAGGGAAATATGCTTTTTCACAACAAACTTTTCACAGACCTATGTTTTGCACTCCTACACATCAATGTTCTAAACTCAACAAGTATCCGTGTAAACTGTGCAGATTTTTTTTTTGTGGTGAAATAATCCATCGCCTCAGTTCAGCAATGACAGTTTGCTGAGGTTATATAACGGGTCAACTGTTTTATCAACCAGAAAGATTTAACCATTGTTTGGCTTGTGAAACAAGTGGAGTTAAAAAAAAAACAGGTGTTTGAAAACAAAAGGAGTTAAATCCTTATAGTAAGCACAAACTGTAAGAAAATGTTTATAACTCCTTGTAAACAAACAAAAATTGTTACTGGGAAGATGAATGGTAGCAAGGTGGAAGGTTTGGTTCAATGCACAGTCTGCCACATGTATGCACAAATGGAATAACGGCTCCTAGGTGAAAACGGCTGTGACAGATCAAGTCACCTTTCTGGTATCTCGCATTGAAGAGCTGGAGAAGTGCATTGCAACACTGAAATCACTGGATCACCTTGAGAGGGGTCTCCTGCTTACTTAGCAGGCAGCTGTTGGCATGGGTGTGGAGGGTGGAGATGTTAATCAGGGTCAGCATATAGGTAGTTCGGTTGATATAACTAGAGGGAGTGGTAGGGGCCCCCAGAAAAGGAAGGCCAGCCCTGGGCTTGAGCACCCCAACATGTTTGCAAAGTTATGTGCAGGTGCCAGACCCAGTGGTGGCAACTCCAGATGTTACTACTGTCACAATAGCTCCGAATTGATATGATTGAAAAACAGCTGGGAAAATGAAGGTTGACAAAGCACCAGGACCTGATGGATTACATCCACGTGTCCTCAAAGAGCTGAGCTCCATTATTTAAAAGTCAATATTTCTAATTTTAGAGACTCCTTAGTCGCTGGCAAGGTACCGATGGATTGGCGTAATGCCAATGTGGTTCCTATCTTCAAAAAGGCAGCAAAGTCATTACCCGTTAGTTTAACGTCCATAGTTGGAAAGAGTTTGATAAAGAACCACATAGAGGAGTTTCTGCTGGAAAATATTATGTGATACTCAGCATGGCTTCAAGAAAGACCGAAGTTGTCAAATTTACTCTTTTTTTGAGGAAGTAAGTAAACAGGTAGACAGTGGAGTAGCAGTTGATATAATGTACTTGGACTTTGCTAAAACATTTGACACTGTACCCCACAGACGGTTAAAATGCAAGTTGGGGTCGGTTTAAAAAAGTCAATCTGTAAAAAGCTGGTTGATTTCTAGAAGCTCAGAATATTACTGGGGATTAAGGCTTTAAAGTAAAAATAACAGAGACTGTTGATCCAGGGAACATCCGATTGCCTTATGGATCAGGAAGGAATTTTTTTCCCCTGTTGGAGCAAATTTTACCCGGGGTTTTTTGCCTTCCTCTGGACCAACTATGTCTTATAGGGTTTTATATCTGGGATATGTTTATTTCCCTAGTGGTTGAACTTGATGGACTTATGTCTTTTTTCAACCTAACCTACTACCGTGTTTCCCCGATAAATAAGACCTACCCCGAAAGTAAGCCCTAGCTTATATTTCACCCTTGCTAATCATGCAATGGTGAAATATAAGCCCTCCCCCGAAAGTAAGCCCTATTGGCTTCTTCGGAGGGTGTGGTCCAAGAGGAAGGAGGGAGCAGAGAAAGAGCAGGAGATTTCAAAAGCACTGGAGCAAGGGGTGAGGAAATTGCAGGGTTAATTAACCTACAGTACTCTGGTGTGACACTAGCACTAAGAGGTTGGTGGATTCTCTTTTCAAAAGGTCCTTGCTGGTATTTCATTCATTAGCAGCAATGCATATTTATTAATTGATTTTTTTTTTTTTTTTGCTTTTACTCAGATTTAACATGTAATTCTATGAGTCACATGTTCATTGTCAGCACATTTTCTTGTTATGTTGCACTTGTTTGCTTATGAAGCTGTGTTTTTTTTCATTACTCATTTATGTCAATTCTTATTCATGACTTCTTGTATATAACAGAAGAAATCTGTGATTTTGACAGGTCACAGGTAACACAGAGGTATCTTTCTATAGTAATATTGGTTGCACGTTTTGGTAAATACAGATTTTTGTACATGAATAAATATAGATTTTTTTTGTGAGAAAAATAAGACATCCCCTGAAAATAGGCCCTAATGAGATTTTCAGAGGTAAAATAAATATAAGACACTGTCTTATTTTCGGGGAAACACGGTATGTAACCAACACTTATCTGTCATTCAGCTTGCAGCCTTGCATCCAACATGCCCTTCATCCCTTTCTGGACCTCCTGACTATATTCTTTGTTTTTATGTTGTTAATTGCTTTATCTCTTATTTATATATGAAAACAATAAAAATGATTGAAACCAATAACACCCCTCAGATGTTAATATTGGGTGGAGGAATGTTCATGGCATGAACAGCCGGCAGCTCATTTTACCATCGTAGTTACTTTATGGTGGTACTCTACACCATCAGATTGGCGGTGTCTTCCAGTTATTAAACAATAATCACCAATCCTGAATCCTAAGCAGAATCTCTGAAATTCTCTAATTATAAAGAAAGGAATACTTGGGGCCTCGGTACCTCAATACCTGGCCGCAAGGATTACAGTGAGCTCAGAATCACAGCAGTGTATGTTATATAGGGCACATGATGCCACTAAAATACAAGGCAGCTACCATGTAGATAGAGGGTTGACCGTTCAGTTTATCTGCCCCAGAGAATGCTACCCTCTAGTGTCTGGAGTGTTTACCTGCAGGGGAAAATCTTGACATTGGGAATTGAGAATGTGTATGTCACTCTCCCCCAACTTTAGAAGCAGATCAGATTGGTTCTCTGTGTCATTAGTATGTCCCATGTTAGATTTGTTCTGACTGTACCAGAGCCCCTTTAAGTATTGCAAAATCACAGGAGATGGTAGGGGTGGTAGAGGGGTAGTAGGAGATCTTGCATGCAAGGATATCTGTCATTGACTATCTGCACACTGGCCTGCAGATATAATGTGGGGCATTACCTGGGTGCACTGATCATATGAAGGAATGATGGCATAGTGACTGTCCGGATCATATCTGTGAGCTGCCTGCCTGGGGTGGCAGAGACATGTTGAGGATCAGTGATGATTTGAATGTCGGCCCCCATAGACTATTTTGAGCAAGGAGCCCATCACAATTGCATTTTCTGTGACCCCACTTGACTAATCCACAGAGGAACATATCCTAATAGTTAAAGACCCCCAGATATGTTCCTGATATAATCAATGCTGAAGAAATGCACCAAAACATCTTTACCATTCCAGAACAACTCAATGAATGTGATAAATTATTCCATGCTATACTAGGATCTGGTCCCTGTGGGGCTTCTTTTGGGTTTCAGGTTCAGAAATGTAATAAAACTGGCTCTGTCACCTTGTCTTTATCTTCATTTACCTTTATGTCATGCACTATTTCACAATGGTTGGGGATGTTTAATGTCGGACCATCTAAAAGATTGTATAAAGGTTTAGCCATGTCCTATTAAACAGGGGTCAAACTAAAATACACAGAGGGCCGAAATTAAAAACTCTGACCAAGTCAGGAGCCAAGCTTGAAATTTATTGAAAAATTGAGGAAGTTTACTACTTCATCCATAACTAACAAAAACAACCCCCTCTACACACACTTTAGGGTTGAAAAGACTAATTTTTATCTATCTATGCAGCCTGTGTGTTGTCCATCCTCTCACATCACAAGTTTGTCTGACACTAAATATTACACTATGCAGTCTCTAATGGATTGAAACAAACACAATGCCCCTGGTAGTCAGGCACCATGTGATCATTGCCTAGGCTTTCTATCACAAAGCGCAAACCAGATTTAGTTTATTTTCGGAATTCTTTGGGGGCCAAAAAGGGACCTTGAAGGCCAGAGCTTGACACTCCTGCATTAAAGAATATTTGTACTTTTAAGAAACCTGCACCTATCCCACTTTTACTTTGTCATAACCTAACCCACCCTCTCTGTGTATGCTTACTTACACTATGCTAACTGACACCACACTGCCTAAAAATATGTTGAGACAAACATCTGTCCTAATTCCATTTATCAAAATAATGTACCTGTTCCGACTTGCATACAAATTCAACTTAAGAAAACCTACAGTCCCTATCTCATATGTAACCCGGGGACTGCCTGTAAAACATTTTTGTAAAGTTTCCAGCACTTTTTTGGTGGCGCAGTGCTAATCTATCTCATTTCTAATGTAATAGAAATCCAAGCAATGGCTCCAGCTCATAATAAAATCATTTTCTACTAATCACTGAGCAGCTCCTAATTTGTTATCTTAATCATAATTATTATGACTCGGTACAGAGGGGTTGTTTGATTTCACAAAACAAGTGCAGAGATCCTATAATTCAGAATCATACAATTAGATACCCCAATGTATGTATATGGGCTTGTAACACCTCTCCAGTACTGCGACTCACAGCAAAGCATTACTGCAATGTCTGTGAATGCATATTATTTGCATTAGTGTATAATAAATGGCACCCAAAGCAATAAAATGGCACGGCACACATGGCTTGCTGAGCTCCAGAATCATTAAACTGTTGTAACCCTGCTGAATACACTAAATACAAAAATACCAATCTCTTTAAACCCAATATTCATCCTAACAAAACCTTTTTTGCTAAAATATAAACTCTCTAATTGGGTTTAGGACAATTTACAAGCTAAAATATTGCTTTGCTTTATGAGCTCATAAAATATCTTTAAGATCTCACCAAAAGTTGCTGAGTCCTAAAGCATAAATCTAAGATGTAATCATTCAGCCGTGCAAAACTTTGCTTCCAACTCTCTAAATTCATTCCTTATCTAGAGTTATATGGAGTATTGCAAAGCAAGGAGATCCTGCAACCTGCAAGCTTTCTATAATAGGGGATCGACCCCATGTATTACCAAAGTGTTCCACAACCATCCTTTCTGATACAGCTGTTCTCACATTGCTGGCCTTGTGAATGTCAGCTCTGTAGAAAACGTTGTGTAACTTTGACTCGTCATGAATTCTTTTTCACTGGAAACCCCAATCTAGAGCTTTCTTCTAAGATTCAGCAGGCTGTTTGTCTTCACATCCTCCTGAGGATCAAACATCCTGGGAAGCTGAAATGGATCCTTCTTCCTTTCCTGGGAATTGAAAGGACAGACCTTCAGGTGTTCAGATATAGAAGAAATATCATCAAAAGTCCACTTATGGACCGGACAGAAGAGACTGCTGAAATTCCAGACCTGCAGGAAGACCAAAGGACAAAGGTGAGGACAGAACTGGTTTGTCACACTCCAGTATAAACAAAATCCAAAACACTTCTCTTCTGCATAGCTTATTGTGGTCTTATTTTTCCATCATGCAGTACTCTAGGGATCTATTTATAAAGCTGTTTATGAATCTGGCATTCCCTAAATCATCTCTTTATGCTGAATCTCCCAGGTTCATGTATTTCAACATCAGTAATTGATTCTCCACCAGGGAATGTTTCCTTGAATGTCAGATTCATCTAAGTGACGGGGCACACTCATTCTACAGCACTAGGGTAGGCTGAATCTCAGTTGGGACACTATCTATGGCACTATTTTTTACTCATTTTTGGCACTAATATTTACAAATTGAGAAAGAGGCATAAGATCTTTCTCTATTTTAGGCTTGTTCCAGATTGAATGTTAAGCAAAACTTCTTTGTTTCCATATGATTTTTTTTTATATCTAATGAGAAGGAAAAACTTTTTTTCAATAAATTTCAAGTTTGGCCGGTGACTTGGTCTAAGTTTTTAATTTTAGCCCACTGTGTATTTGAGTTTGACACCCCTGGCTTAGACATTCCCCGGAGCCTCCTGGTAGCAGGTCAGTAATTGTGACACCAGGGACAGGGCTATAGGTAGTAAGTGTGCGTATCTGAGGAACCGGACTTCACAGAGACAAGTAAAAGTGTTCTATTCATGGTATTTCTTTATTCATGCTTCAGAGGAAAACTTGCAAATATTCTGATAAAAAAATTAGGATGTAGAGCTCTTACCTTCTTCCGACACCTCCATGAACTGCCACCATGAGAGTAAGTCTTCTTCTCCCAGAGGAGATGGACCATTCCCCTCTCATGTAATAAGGAGGCACACACATCTCTCATAAGGGAAGAGACTTGGGACAGCTGGCAAAGGCTGAAGCTGTCCAAGAACCCAGCAATGTGTTGTAGGACCTCAAGTGGAAGGTTGGAGAGGGAGTCTTTGCTCTTTCCTCGATTGCTTCTTGAAAGGTTGGGTCTAACTCCCTCATACAGACTGCTATCCACCAATGGCTTCACTGCGAATGTCTTGAGTTGCTTATTGTAGATGACTTGTGACTTCACTCCTGCAGGACGAAACCGACTTTGCATGAAAGTACAGCCCAAGTAGGAGAGTGGGCAACGTTGCTGGAACCAGCCACCGAGGCTGGACTGTATGTCACAATGGCTGTTTTTAAAATGTGAAGAGAACTCATCTCTACGGAAGAAGAGTTGGCATGAGAAGGTGAACGATGAGTTACTCTTGTTATGTCTCCCACAAACACTCTCACTCACAATGTCAAATTTGAGACCTAAAGGTCTCATTTCCTTTTCGGTGAAGAGATCCACTAAAGCTGTCTTTTTTGTAAAGAGATCATGGTCAAAATTGTAGGTTTGAGTTCCAAAATCAATGAGTAGTCCATCTAGTGCCTTCATTTGTGACACCACGTGACCTTTTAGCTCCCTCTCCAAAGCACACATCAAGATTGAATAAATAGTCTTAGATTGAGAGAAGTCTTCTTCTGGAAGCTCTAGGTCAGAGGTGTCCACCATCTTCTCAGCTCTCTCCTTCTTGGGATTTTCTTCCCCAAGTTTGGCCCTACGACCACAGTAGCTGGTTGGCACTTTGAAAGTGTGCACGGTCTTTACTGTGTGAGCTTCCAGGTTTCCATACACAAAGTCCTTCTCTCTGGGTGTGCATGCCGCCATCTGTCCAAATCCCATAAGCATGCTGCCATGATGTACAATGTACATGTTGTAGCTTCCACAATCCACTTCTGTCTTCAGTCTTTCCAAAACCCCCTCTTGCCATGGAGCTAGGCCAGTCTTCTCCATTAATTCCAGATGCATCATCTTCTGCTGATCACATTCTTTTTTTTTTTCTTCTTCCACTTTGGATTTGTCATCTAAGTTTTTCCTAGTTCCAGTACTGGTGCTTTGATCTGCAGAGTTCTCTAGAAATTTGGAGGCTTTCATTTCTTTGCTAAACATACCCTCCCACTGAGAAAACTGACCAAAATCATTGTCAAGTTGACCCCTGGCCAAAGCTTCACGCTGGAACTGAGTCAGTCCACCAGGTTCCCAACTGCTACTGGTCGAATAATCGGTACCTCCAACAGCACCAGCCTCCAGGTCTTCATCAGGCTTCTCCAAGCTTATAGTGTTTTCAGGTTTTTCTGAGAGCTCCGGGAAAAGTTCTGCTAGTTTTAGAGACTTAAAAAGAATCTCCTGATCCCGTAGAGATAAGGCCAAGTCCAGGCAGTTGTCTTTTTCTTCCTCTTTTAGAAGATTTTCATAAAGAGTTTGATCGTTGTCCAGAATGGGCCAGCGGTTCCAGTCCATAGAACAGCAGACCACACTAGCTGGGCAGACCTTAAGGTGCCTGGCTTGCTTGCATCTACTCATGTAGAATGGGCAGCCAAAGACTGAATTTAGGCATGGCACCCATTCGTTAGGGCACAGCAGTTGATGTTCTTCTTCCTTACACATATGGAAGGTGGCACCGCAGTGCAAGTGGCAGCTTATCATCATGCAGGTGACGCCAGTGTTGATGGGCGCTTGGCATCGTTTGCTGAAACAGTTCTGGCAGTGTCTGTGTTGACCAGTACGAGGCTTTGCTGCCTTTCCCTTTATGAAAAAAGAAAACATTTACTAATAACATTTTAATTGGGTAAGCAAGGACTAAACTCTGATGATTGGTGATGTCACTACTGTGCAAATCCTGCACCATCCTCAGTATGCCAAGTAATATGCCAGTGTACTACTTCCAACTATTGTACATATTGTGTCTGTAGTACTACCCCTGAAAATGGTTTCATGTGCTTTTCTTTCCAGAAAGAGAAACCCATTTATGTTTAGGCAGAGCCAAAGGGCAGTTTTAGTAAATGGGACAGCTGGAGGGCAGATATAATGACTGCGAGGCCGGGGACAGAGTTAAACAAACTTCTAAAAACATAATGAGAAACATAGTATGGGGTCCCACACCAACCATTTTAAACAGTAAGAATTTTAATCATAACTTCCATATCCTTCAGATTTGATCTGTTTTGGGTTTAGGATGTGAATGTTGGGCCGTTGGGATATTTTGGGGTTGTGTAACTCCAGATCCCCAGTATTACTCACCATTTTGAATAATAAATCTTCCTCCTCCCAGCGCTCTGATGGTTGAGGGTCCGAGGATTATTCTCCTGTCAATAGGGCTGAGATTAGAGAGAGATGAGTGAATTAGATAAATAAACCATGAAAATGTGGTAATTTATATGAAAGGAAACAATGTAGCAAGATTGTAGAAAAATATAAATACTAAAAGGCTGTTGAATGTTCATCCACCCAAAGCTACGTCAATGTTTGTTTGATGCTTGGGAAAGGGTATTAACTCCACCGTCAGGCACCTTAGCTACATAGATTAATTTGTATCTCCAATTCCCCCATGCAGACACTGCAGATCACAATAGGTGGGGTTATGTGCTGTCAATCCAGAAAGCAGTGGGTGGGACTGGGTGTGGCCAGATGCCGATTGACAAGCTACAAGTTTCCAAATTATATGTGACAATGTTGATAGCCACGCCCCATGCAAAATCTTCAAATTCATCTTCAAAAATTCAAGAGCAGTGCAGCATTGTTGTCACTCTATCACAGAAAGCTGCATTTAGTAGTTTTCACTTGCATGAACAACATGTAATTGTTAGATTGCAGAGGAGAACCAGGAGAATATTGTCACTGCAGTCCTGCGGCATATACACTTTTAATAGATGCAATCCATTAAAATCCATTTACAGTGAGAAAAAATGCCAGACGTATTTAAAGAAAGATTAAAAAAATTGCAAATCCTTTATCCAACAATTTTTTTCAATTAAAATGAGAATCCAGTATACAATAAAGAGGAGATCCCCTACAGAATATATGTATATGTTTATACATGTCACATCCCTAATATATATGCAAAAGATTTACTTTTTTTTTTAAAGGGATTTGTAAGGCAGAAATACACACACACACACACATATATATATATATATATATATATATATATATATATATATATATATCACGCTTTTCTTTGAGTTATACCAATTATTGCACCATACATAACAATTGTTTCATAATATTCATTTAATTGTTCACATAACTCAAAGAAAAGTGTCTTCTATATATTTTTATGTTTTTTATATGATCATATATATATATGATATTTATATGTATTTCTGTCTTAATAGTCAATTTGAAAGAAAATTAAATATTTTGCATGAATTAAAATGAGATTTTAAGTGAAATGTATTATAAGAAAATATTTACAGGATTAGATTAGCAGTAATACTATTAATACCCAAAAAACTAAGTTATGAAAACTTTCTCCAGTGTTTTATCTGTGTGAATGACAACATCTCTACAACACAGGATCAGCACTGGGGAGAATTGATCCCTGCTAATCGTTATATTTCTAATATTTAGTAATGATACCATTGATGGGGCTGAGCTGGCGCTTGGTTAGACCTCTGCCGGCTGTCACACCGGATCATTTCTCCTTTATGACCTTGAGGCCTCCAATGTTTTCTAAGGATTCCTGGCAGACTGTTTGGACTTGGGAAATGCACGTGGTGGCGTTGTGCTGGAAATAAGAATATCCAACATGGGACAAAAACCAAATAATGGAATGATTTAGATCCTGACCAGAACAAGTTACTTTATACTGGAGAACTTATATCACTATTGATACACATAACTAGGAAGTTAAAGGACCGGCACAACTTTTTGTTGCAGAATAAGTAACTCTTTTGTTGGATTTTTTGGCCAATCATCTTTGTACCAGAGAAGTTTTGTGTTGCATTGCAATTCCAGCCTGGAGTGCGAGGAACATCTTGCAAAGTTTGTATTGAGCGTTCTTTAATTTTCCTGCAATTCCTGAAGGTTTATAGCAAGCTTAGCAGTAGGACTACAAGACCCAGCAGCATCAGGAGGGCTGCACAACACCTGGTGTATGTTATGCATTGGACTTACCTGCAGATTATTCTGGAGGATTTAATTTTCTCCTCTGTGACCCGGTCTTGCTGGCGCTGTGGTGGTCTGTACCCCTTTGCTGCGTCGCAGAGGACAGTCATGTGGGCAGTTATAAATAGACGACTGCGGGCAGGGAACCCAACTCGGCTATCTTTACACGTCTGCTGTCCTCATTAGTATGTCCCTACACAAAACACTGACCTTAAAGTGCAACTCTGAACAAAGTAAAATAATTAAAGATATGAAGCAGACTGCCAGTGGCATTACCACCATTTAATAGAGCAAACAGAAGCTTTTCATTGGATAAATAATGCAGTGAATAATGTGTTTCAGTTGACAAAAAGTTTGATGCAGAAGGTAACTTCTTATTTTTGAAACAGCCATATCAGAAAACATCTCATGTGAACATATACATACCATGTGAAAAGATGTTTAATAGTAAAAGGATAAGCATTTCAGGAAGTGAATGTAAAGATCATGCCATGCCCCTTTCAAGAATGTAAAGCCATCAGAATGTGAGGTGAAGCACTGTGAATATAAGAAAGCCACTTATCAGTGAGACTAATCAGAAAAAAAGGATTCAATTTGCTAGGCAGTATAAAGACCGGACTCTGCAATAGCAAAATGTCATGTTACCCTGTTCCAGCATGATGGGTCATTGTGATAGGAAGAGAGGCAGAAAAAGTGATAGCCTGTCATGTCTAGTGCCTTCCTGTGGGGGGCAGTGGTATGATCTGGGGTGCCTGTAATAGCAGTGTTATGATTTGGGGTGCAGTGTTAGGATCTGAGGTACCTGTAGGGGCAGTGTTACGATCTGGGGTGTCTGTAGGGGTAGTGTTACAATCTGGAGTGACTGTAGAGGCATTGCTATGATCTGTGGTGCCTGTAGGGGCAGTGTTACAATCTGGGGGTCCTGTGGGGGCAGTGCTATGATATGGGGTGCCTGTGGGGGCAGTGTTATGATCAGGGGTACCTGTGGGGCAGTGTTATGATCTGGGGTGCCTGTAGGGGCAGTACTATGATATGGGGTGCCTGTGGGGGGCAGTGTTATGATCTGAGGTGTCTGTTGGGGGCATTGTTATGATTTGGGGTGCCTGTGGGGTCAGTGTTATAATCTGCAGTGCCTGTCTGAGCAGTGGTATGATCTGGGGTCTGTGGGGCAGTGGTTTGATCTGGGGTGCCTGTGGGGGCAGTGTTATGATATGGTGTGCCTGTGTTTTTTTTACAGGCTTAGTGGAGGCTTTTTGATTTATTTAGCCCCCTTTACCGTGACGAGTATTGCTCCTAGACATCCAAGAGAAACAATATTATATAGAAAGAATACCAGATATTGAAATCGATCTCTATCAAATGTCCAAAGTCATCAAGATGGGGGAGACCAACGGCCTAATAAACATTCTCCATAAGTCATTCTCCCATCTTACCAGTGGGGGCGCAATAGAACACAATGACAATCTTTTCTTTGGATACAATTTAAGACTTTTAATAACATGCAGACATAATATGTAAAAACATTTTCTACACAGTTTATAAGGCACAGGCAGCTTTGTTTAGTGCAAAGAGGTAAAAGAGAAAAAGAAAAGTTTAGTGGCACCTGGTGTTAAGATTGCAATTATTCCATTAATGAAAATATTTCCAAAGATAGATTAACTTCACGTATGTTTGCTATAAAGACATTCAGCCATTAAGCTGCGTACACACTTCCAATTTTTGTCGTTGGAAAGGTTCTTTCACGATCCTTTCCAACGACAAAGGAGTGCACGATGCATGAACGATGCTGTACATACAGCACCGTTCATGCTCTATGGAGAGGGGAGGGGGAGAGCGACGGAGCGGCACCCTGCTGCGCGCTCTCCCCCTTCCCTTTCATTAGGCGGCTGTCGTCCATCGTCCGTGGATCCGGCAGGTCGGTCGTCCAGACTATGGACGACACGGACACGACACCGACTGTACACACGGCAGATTTTCGCCCGATAATTGGCCGATGCCGATTATCGGGCGATAAAAATCTGACGTGTGTACCTAGGTTAAGCATTGTTCCTGGTTGAATTTCAGGAGACCATCTAACACAATTACAATAAAATGTATAATACAGATACAACAATACATATTTTTAATGTTGTTTCAGTCATTTCAATCAGTTCAGTCTCACTTCTACAAGACAATACAGCCAGGAAAATGACGCCAAAATGTCCGGGTATATCATCGTGGATTCCTGGGTCCGACAAGGAACAAGCCGTGTAACAATGCAGATGAAGTGCAGAGATGATACAAAGACGCTGCAGAGCCAATCATGGGAATGGTGGTTTTATTTTCCTAGCTGTGCTGTCTGGCAGGACCCCCCATGGATAACAAGACTGCACATAATTGTCAGATATAAAGAGGTTGCAAATGTATTTTAGCTTCTCCCACATTCATTAAAACAGATATAACATAGATAAATACTCTATTATTATTATTATTATTATTATTATTATTAATAAACAGGATTTATAAAGCACCAACATATTAGGCAGCGCTGTACAAATAAATAGGGATACATACTAATACAAACATATTAATTGTCCCCACTTCCACACAGCTATGGCATTGAAGCCGCATGGATATAAATTTCCATTTAGTTAGGTGACAGATAAAATCTGTGCAGAGCTAAAATTTTCTCATACACATTCACCCAAATTTGCATAGAAAATGTGGAAGACCGTCAGTTTACAAACACTACTGCAGAATATTCTATATTACATTACAAATACAAAACATAAAAATGTTCTTTATTTAAAAAAACAGTTTTCACATCCAAAAACACTAAAAGCCACAATAAATCTCTGTGGACTTCTTTCTGGTGGATGTATATTTGTGCAAAGAATGCAAATGCTCATAATTTAAAAAAAGTAGAAAGGTATCAAATGTTAAAGTAGGTCTGTGCAGGAATATCCTGTGCCCTGAGAATTCATATGGTGGAAGGAGGACTCAGGATCCAATATGTGCAGGGGCATTGCTGATGTATACCACATGATATAAGTATGAAAAGAACAAGAGAAAAGGCTGGGGATTTTCACAGCAAACTCAAGTGTACTACCGTGTTCCCCCGAAAATAAGACCTACCCCGAAAGTAAGACCTAGCACTATTTTGTAAACCTGCCCTAATATAAGACCTACCCCGAAAATAAGACCTAGGAGAAAAATAAAATAAAAGCATACATACCGGTAAATTAAAAAAGTACTCACCGAGACAGCTCCAGATATCTGATCCTGTGTGTGTGTGTCTTTGATGCTGGCTGCAGGGCGTGTCTATTCCTGAGCCAAACTGAAAGTAAAAAGCCTGCACACGTGCCCCCGCGATTCTGAACAAGAAAGCAAGCTGCTGATCCCTGCCCTAACGGAGATCCCTGCACTTAATTACGGGTAAGTGATCAGAAGGGGACAATGGAGTCAATGGAATAGAGTGATCAGAAGGGGACAATCATTTCATAGTGATCAGAAGGGGACAATCATTGCATAGAGGGATCAGAAGGGGACAGTCAATGGCCTAGAGTGATCAGAAGGGGATAATCAATGGCATAGAGTGATCAGAAGGGGAATTTGAACCGCACATGAGTGATCAGAAGGGGACAATCAATGGAACATGAGTGATCAGAAGGGGACAATCAATGGAACATGAGTGATCAGAAGGGGACAATCAATGGAACATGAGTGATCATGAGTGACTTTCAACAATAAATGTGTACTGTAGTCTTCTTCATGGAAAAATAAGACATCCCCTGAAAATAAGACCTAGTGTGTTTTTGGGAGCCCAAAAAAATATAAGACAGTGTCTTATTTTCGGGGAAACATGGTATATCAGACAGTTAGGCCACTCTTATTTCCAAATTCCCCACTCTATAGATTGCAAAAAAAAAAAAAAAAATATATATATATAGGTATAACATCTCATAGTCCGACACGTTTCACCTACAGGCTTCTTCAGGGGACTTATGGAGATACTCCATTTAAAGACTATAGTAGTTGCATTGATTTTGGTTACTCGTCCATTCATACTGTCGGCTCACATAGCTGGGATTTCCAGGTCTGTCTAGAAATATTTCATTCAACAGTTTGGAAAATTTTGGCACCAAGAAAAAAAAATAGCTTCAGAGCAGAAGAGAGATACATAGCACTGGGCTTCAAGGTGTCGCATACCCTGAATATCTGATAATGGATGATAATACGAGGAAAGTCACGTCTGTGATATTTTCTTGCAGGAATAATACTTTCTATGGAGATCAATCAGGACACGTCATTTAGATCTAAAAGAAAGAAATCAGAGAAGTCGGGTTTCAGAATGAGATGTTTAATTTTATCTCATGACATATGAAACTATGGGCTCTATTTATGAAACAGGGAATCAGACATTCCTTCAAACTTTCCCTCTTGGGAACCTTCCAGGTCCATGTGTTTTAATGGCAGTAATTAATACCGTCCAGGGAATGTTTGGGGGAATGTCAGATTCCCTGTTTACTGAAAATGACAAAGAACTATCTAAAAAGAAATCTTTTCAATTCAGAAAGACTTTCCTGTCTTCCCTGCAGGGCACGGGCACCATCAGCCTACATTTACCCGTTGGCCAGCATAGGGCTGCCGCCGGCGTACATTTACCCGTTGGCCAGCATAGGGCCGTCGTCAGATTACATTTACCCGTTGGCCAGCATAGGGCCGTCGTCAGATTACATTTACCAGCGTATGGCCACCATCAGCCTACACTCACCATTTGGCTTGCATACGGCTACCATCAACCTACATTTACCCATTGGCCATGCTATGGACTTTGTACAGCGCTGTGCAATATATGTGTATAATGTACGTGCTATTTAAATACTGTGTAATAATAATAATATTATGGCCACCATTAGCCTGCCTGCAGTGAATGTCACGTCCACTACTTCACAAATACCCTACTTCTAATTATTTGCACAATTAATAAGTCAGAAAATGTGAATGTTACTCACAAAGACCATCAATAAGGATATGAAAACTCCAGCAGCAAGTATTCCCCAGTGGCTTCGAGGTCCAGAAACTGTAAGAAAATATAGAAAATAAGTGTTGCTTCTCCCTTGATGATACCTGTAATATATCAGTAAATATATTAGTTCCCTATACCTTTTGTAGCCAGCCGCATTTCCCAGCATATGGGATTATTGGTGAAATTGTAGATCACAGTGTTGTTAGAGATTGGGTTTGTGATCCTGACCCGTAATCTTCTCTCGGTGTCTTCTCTCTGCACGCTGTGGATAATCAGTGTTTTATTGTCATCTATCAGTTGGTATCTTTCAGGTAAGAGTTCTCCCGCAAGCTCCCAAATCACAGTGCTCTCTTCTCCTGAGAAATGCACGCTCAGAGCCATGTCCTCACCCAGCAGACTGCATGTACTGGTTATTTTTGAGAAGAGGACCGGATCTGAAAAAGGAACAATTGTTAGCAACCATAAAAAGAATAGCGTGCTAGCTCTTGTGTACACACTGATCATTATTCAGCCTCTTCCCCACATATAATCATTTTATCTTCCCCTATAGAGTACAAGGCAATGCGGAAAGATGTGATATGCAGGATATGGACACTTACCTTGTATACGGATGTCTGTGGAGGTAAGTCGTTTTGCTGGGCCGCCGTTATTCTCTATAATATACTGGCAGGAATCCCCCTTCTCAGCCTGTGTCAGCCTCCAGCAGCCGCTCTGTGTGTTCAGGTGAAGTCTGCTCTGCATGGCGTTTTTGGTGTACATAGTGTTAAAGTGAACATCCAGCAAAGGTTCTATTACCCCTCTGCATTCTCTAAACAGCTCCAGGACCCCATTACGGTGAGGACACGTCATATTACAGGATTCAATGTCTGATCCGCTCCGTACATACACCACATTGGATCGCACTGATGACGTAAGCAGGATGGTCAGGAGTCCTAAATAAACATCAGACTGGGGCGGTAAGATGTCATCATTATTGGCCAATGAGGTTTAAGATTTAGCAATTGGGGGAGGTAAACTTACCTTGCTTATACAATCCAGCCATCGCCTTCATTCTGTACTCCACAGAATACCTACAGGGAACAAAGACAGGTAAGTCAGAGGGTCCAACGGCAGAGTTTTATCCCCATTTACTAATCCCTGAATGGACTAAAATCAGAACAAACCACTCAGTCACCAATCATCAGACTGGGGCGGTAAGATGTCATCATGAGAAGGCGCCATGTTATTCGGATATAATTCTGTCTAAGGCTACACACGCCAGATTCTCATCTGATATCAGGAGAGAATTCTCTGACAAGTGTACAGCGCTCATCACTCAGATCCATCCTGGTGGATTCATGGATAGTGAAATGAGAAATCACAATGGGTTGCCGCTGTCATTCTCCCCCTATATAGAGTATAACAGCTCTGTATGTACAACACTCAATCAATCTTATCCTTAGAAAAGATCATTTCCATTGACAAATTTTGCACACGTGTATCCACCCTTAGTCCTGCAAGCTGCCCAGCACTTACCGCCTGTTACCAATCCTAGGGGCCCAGCACTTACCGCCTGTTACCAATCCTAGGTGCCCAGCACTTACCGCCTGTTACCAATCCTAGGTGCCCAGCAGCTGCCAGAATTCACTCAGAAGGGGTAAATGTTTTTTGCTGCTAATATGAGCTAAGCCTAACTTGTTACACCACATTTATTATACTATTACACTACTACAAAGGATTACACTGTTAAAACTTAGAACACTAGTAAGTTGGGTCACAATACACGGCATAGGACAGTTGTGTACATAGAATACATAGAATAGAAAAATTGGATATACTAACGGGGCAGGCATTACAACCCATGGCATAAACAACTGGGAGCACTAAATTTGCCGTGTTTTGCCACACCCCCTTTTTTACCACCCGGCTACAGCTTCCTACCACCCGGCTGAAAAAAAATTCTGGGGAGAACACTGTATATATAGATATATATATATATGGAGTGGTGCACTTACCTGCATTCCAATGGCTTGCCATGGTGGCTGCTATTTAGTTGCTCTGATTTTCAGGTTGCAGAAAGACTCCTTAATGTGTTGCTGTACTTTCTCAGCCTTTTTCCTGTCTTTTCTGCAGTTTATCATATACCCCAAAGCTGTAGATATGAGAAATACAAAAACAAATGTAGCAACCAAAGTGTTTCATTTGTTAAATATTCCAGCTGGCTATTGTAACAATATCGCCATCTACAGGAAATGCAGAGAAGCTCACACATTATAATAAAATGGCAACTTCATTTGAAAAAAAAGATAAACAGAAAAGACTGGGGCCTTGAGTGGCTAAACTTCAGAATATAGTTAGTATGAATGCTATTTATTTATTTATTGATATCTAAAGAGATGCTTGATTATGGCTAAGGACAGATTTATGTCACTGATAAGGGTCTTATATTAATTTCACCTCTGAAAATTGCATTAGGACTTATTTTAATGTACAAAATATCTATAGAAAGATACCGCTGTGTTACCTGGGACCTGTCAAAATCACATTTTTTTCTGTTATGTACAAGAAGCCATGAATAAGAATGGACAAAAATGATTAGTGAAAAAAAACCACAGCTTTATAAGCAAACAAGTGAAACATAACAAGAAAATGTGCTGACAATTACTGTATTTTTCGGCGTATAAGACGCTCCGGCCTATAAGACGCACCCAATTTTAAACAAGAAAAACCTAGAAAAAAAAGATTCTGAACAAAATACTTAAAAATCTTTTTTTTTTTTTTACCATGTATTCGGTGTATAAGACGCACCCACTTTTCCCCCCCAGTTTTGGGGAAGAAAAAGTGCGTCTTATACGCCGAAAAATACGGTAACATACGACTCAATAGAGTAACATGCAGACACAGAACAGTAACCAAAATAAATCTGAGTAAAAGCAAAAAAAAAAAAAAACAATAAATGTGCATTAATGCTAATGAATGAAATAATACCAACGACCATTTGAAAAGAGATCCACCAACCTCTTATTAGTTGTAGTGTCACAGCCAAAGAGTTTAATTAACCCTGCGATTTCTTCACCCCTTGCTCCATTGCTTTTAAAATCTCCTGCTCTCTGCTGCATTCTACGCTCTGCCGCTCTCTCCTTCCTTTTGATATCCCTCTGCCTACCACATGAGCTCCCTCCCCGAAGAAGCCGGTACAGAGTATATTTCACCCTTGCATGATTTGCATGCTAAGGTTTTTTTTCGGGGTAGGTCTTATTTTCGGGGAAACAGGGTAGTTGATTACTTCGCATTTGTACGTGGGGAAGGCAAAAAGATAAACCTGGCACTTTGCTAACTGTATCTGTCAGAGTATATTTATGTTTAATGATGATAGATATATATATATATATATATATATATATATATATATATATATATATATACCTCTGGGGTAGGCAAACAATATACTGATAAAGCAATAGGAGTTGCACACTTTCCTCTCTCTTTTTTGAACAACACAAGAGTCTGATCAGATTCTTGCCTCTGTGTGGGTCACACTTATTTGCAACCGACCAACAGTGAGACTATATTTATTAAATAAAAAAAAACTTTATTGGACTTTTCAGGCACCACTTATTAAGCCAATTTCTTTAAACCAAATATCGCTGTTAAAACCTTAATTAATTTGACATTAAAATAAATTAAATGCACATTTTGTGAAATATATGAAACTGTATCAAGTTAGTTCCACTTGCATTTCAACACGTTCCGCACATTTCACTTTCTCAGTAAAGTTGTTAGAGATCCAAAAATACTGCAACATACATAATTGAAAATTTTCACAATATATTAGCACCTATTTTCACTTATTGTATTTTGTTTTAAGGTAATTACGCTTACTTGGCTGTATCATCCGAGCAATACCACTTAGGAATCCTCAGTTCTTTAGGACTTGTGTGTAGGATTTGGGAACGAAGTCAGAGTAATGCTAAACTCCGCAGAAGCAACATGAATCTGTGTGGTGTGTGAATTGGTAACGCCTTTTGAACTCCTTGCAGGGACTTCCTGCCCAGCTATAAAATACCAACACACATACACATGGTGCGCAGAGACTGGGCTAGAAGGATCACATGGCCAGAATTGTGCCAGCATTGTTAACGCCTTTTTTTTCCTCCTTGCAGAGACTTTCCCGCGCACGACTGTTCTAGAAGGATCACTTGGCCAGAATTGTGCCTCTGATGCAATCATTCAAAGCCAATAATATAAGACAAAAGAGCTAGGGGGTTGGAATTCCTACACTCGAGATGACTGTGCATTCCCTTGTGAGCCCACCATTTTGGATATTAGTTTTATTAATAATCACCGATTTCTTAAGTTTGTTTGTTTTTGGGTAGTTGTGTGTGTGATAGTTTATTATGTGACAATTATACAAAATCCTGAGTCTGGGGGCAGATTGTTTTCCATTTTCTTTAATAGGTGATTGGAATATATGTGAGCCGCTCCTCTTTGTGAATGTGTCAGTAACAGGTTAGAAGGAGAAAAGAGAGGGGCTTCAGGCTCTTGTTGTAGGTTGTGTATTGTTTACCTGTCTGGTGTCATACATCCGTACAATAGTATGTTACATCACAACAGATTATTCCCCATTGTAGAATCCTGGGGTGGTGATTGGCTAAGCTGAACAGTTGTACACCTTCTTTCTAGCCTGGAATGCAACTATTTTACCACCTGGCTACTGTTTTCTCCCACCTGTCTGAAAAAAATTTCTTGGGAGAACACTGTAAAAACGCATATTAACGTTCCTACCACAATTATATGCGTTTTTATGCACTTTTACAAGCGTTTTTAAGCCTGACTTTTATAAATGCCTATAAAGCATTCTACTGCGAATTGAAGCAATTTGCTGCATTTTTACATAAGCCTTTATAAAAGTTTTACTGGTAACCCTTTCAGGGATATAGTTCGGGGGTACATTAAACCCCTTACTCATTCCCTGAAAGGGTTAAAATATCTGTAAAAAATTGGACAAGGCTTTATGGTAACATTTTTTATTAAATGTTTGTGTATGTGTAACTAAACTTGAAGCATGATTCCCACGGCTGCATTCATTCATAACATGAGAACAGTCCTGGGAATCCTCCTGACAGTGAGGGATTCCCGGGCACTGGGGGTTAAATGAGGACAAGGCTCCCCATTCACCTTTCGTGCTTTGTGATTGGCTGAGGTTTTTCTTTTCTCAGCCATTCAACACTAGACTTGAATGGGGAGACTTGTCCCCATTCATCTCTAGTGCTCTGTGATTGGCTGAGAAATAGGAAACCCTGATGACAGCTCAAGCATCATCAGGATTTCCCTTTCTTCAGCCAATCAGGGAGCAGAGCAATCAGCGGAGCTCTGCTATGCTGACAGCTCCGTTCCCCTGATCACTTCCGCAGCCCTAGAGGAGCTGTGACATGTATTCTGTATCCATGTACTACAGTTCCTCTAGGGCTAGTTACACAAACACACACGTTTCAATAAAACAACTTAACATTAAAGCCTTGTCCAATTTTTTACATATTTTAACCCGTTCAGGGAATGAGTAATGGGTTTATTGTACCCCTGTACTCATTCCCCAGGGTGGGGTGGTGGAAATCTGGGGGGTCTCTTTTTAATAAAGGGGCTTCCAAATTCCAAAGTCCTGCTAAAATGCTTATAAAATCCCCCATCATTTTCAATGGAAGTTTCATAAAAAGCTTAAAAATGCTTGTAAAAGCCTCAGTTTACCCATGTTTTTAGGGGTTTTCCTGCGTTTTAATTTTTTAAACGTTGCAAGCAACATTTAACGTACAGCTCATAAACGTGCCTGAAGGAAACGTCCTGGTGTAGATTAGCACATTGGAATGTATGGGGACTTCAAACATGGGCTTTAAAAGCCTCAGGTTAAATGCTGGGGCAACAGTCCATGTAGATTAAGCCTAAGATGGATAAAGTTATCGGTGTTTAACAAAAGTTTTTATTTGTTTATTTCCATTCCATGTCTGCTCCCTAATGCTGGCAGTCTGCATAAATAAGTTTTGACTTCTCTGCTACTTTTGTATATTTACCAAGTACAGGTCATCGTATTGCATTGGTAGACTGACAGTACCCGGAACTTCTTATATGGAGTGCCAGGTCCTCAGCGCTCAGTCTACCCTTGTAAACACTGACTTTACTTTAATTTTTAGACCCACTTGGGTTACTCTGCATTGAGAGCGACTTACCCTTAGACTGAGACCTTAGACTGTATTAAAGACATATGACTATGGTAGGGACATTAGATTGTGAGCTCCTTTGAGAGACTGCTAGTGACATGACATATATAAATAATGTATAATAATAAAAAACGTTTTTTTATTGCTCCCTTACTGCAGTATAAACAATTTGTAGAATGTTCTACCTGCTGTCTGAACGTGTTTAGCATACGATTTATTCATTTGTAACATTTCATGCTTATTGGACAAGAAATATAGATATTTTGTACTGCCCATTATATAGAACATCCCTTCCACCTACCTGGATCTGCGCCCTGTTGCCGGCTGTGATGTTGAATATCCAGTGTTCTCCCCAGGAATTTATTTCAGCCGGGTGGTAGGAAGCTGTAGTCGGGTGGTAAAAAAGGGTGTGTGGCAAAACACGGCAAATTTAGTGCTCCCAGTTGTTTATGCCATGGGTATCCAGTAACCTCTTATTGTTTCAGTGTTCTGCATCTTACCTCAAACCCCAATTTCTCCAGAATTAAGAGGTGCAGGGAAACAAAAATATAGGTGGAAGTGGGAGACACGTGTGGGGATCACCTTTCATCACCATGGCATCATTACAACATTAAAAAAAACTTCCTTGTTACACATGACTGTACCCTTCCTGTGCCCCAACCTCAATAACATTTAGTGGCCACAGTTCATGTTCTAATGATGCCATAGTGATGAAGTTTTAGGGGATGTTAGTCACAGATGTTCCCCACTTGTACCTATATTTTTGGCTTACACCTCCCCATTCCCCGATTGAAGTTCAGAATGTTAGATAAGTGGACAGGAATGTGTAACAGGGCAGGGAGGCCATTGTTATGGGCAGAGTGTTTTATGTTCGATCTATCTATGGGCATATTTAGACTTTAGTGGAAAAGTCACAAACAAATGCTGTAATGCTGTGGTGTTGTGGTACATGTGCAGGTCAGTAGTGAATGTGTCTGGATAATCATGTTTGAGTCATACAGATGATGAGAATGGACAAGGAATTGTTGCTGATGAGATGAAGGTATCAGGCTATCATACACTGCCAGGATGTGGTGATGCAGTACAGCCCCAGGTATAAGGACAGCGTTGTATTGCTGTATACTTGTGAATATGTCAGGCTATCACACACTACCTGGTTGTGGTACAGCCCCCGGTATAAGGACAGGGTTGTATCGCTGTATATTTGTGAATGTGTCAGGTTATTATACACTGCCAGGGTGTGGTGATGCGGTACAGCTCCAGGTATAAGGACAGGATTTGAATTGCTGTAAGTTTTAGGTTAATCATACAATGCCCAGGTGTGGTGGTGTTGTATAGATGCAGGTAGTAGGACGGGGAAGTGTTGCTGTGATTAGATCAATGTGTGAGGGTGATCAGAATGATAATACAAGCAGATGGAATGAGGGGTGGTGATGCAGTACCTGCTCCTGTACATCCTCAAACTCTGAGCTGAGAAGTTCTATGAAGATGGGGACGGCCCCAGCCTGGATCACTATACGGGTCTGCAGGGAATTCCCTGAGGCGATGTTCGTTAGTACCCATGCTGCTTCAAACTGCAGAAAAAAAGAAAGTGTAATCAGTTAAAACAATGCGGCTGAAGAAAAATTATCAGAACAATTTTTCCTTGATATTGAAGACTGCTCATTTTGCTATAGTTTACAAAGAAAATTTACAATTTATTGCAAAAAGATGGCCTAGCCCTCGGCCCCTCCAAAAAAGGCCACAATACGGTCCCACGTTGTCCTGAAATACATGTTCGTCCTGGCGTTGAGGAAGTGCAAGGCGCACCATCTTCTGTCTTTTTAGTGTTGCCCTAATATTTTTAGTTTATTTAGAAGGGATGTTTTATACCCTTTTATGTAAAGTAAAAATGTTGAGCTTAGTTACACTTTAAATAACTCAGACAATTCTAATAACTGCAAAGAAATTAACTCACCTGTAAGGTGCAGTTTTCCTTTCACTTCAGAAACTCCACAAATCGGGCCACTACTCCATGTGTGCCAATCACTTCATCTATAGGCGGGTTGGGTTCTGAAAAACACAGAGAATTGTGGGTAAGATGATGCAGACGGTCACCCTGGAGGTTATATAGCAGGACATTGATGAATGACTTCTCATACCAGAACATAGAGAACTCCAGCTAAGTTTAGCTCAGCATAATCGGCTTGGAGACGGCAGAGCAGAGACAATGCAGCGACATCATTAATCTGAATCAAATGACCCAGGCGCTCTCAGGCTTTTTATGTTTGCAGCATTGTAATGCGCTTTCTCTTCTGCCTAGGCCTGGAAGCCGGGGACGTCTAATCTATAGAGTGAGGTGCAGACATCTGACAGATACAGTCGCATGACTGAGCAACATGCAGAGACAGCTGGGCCAGCACACAACCTGCTATAGATATCTGTGCAGCTTTGTTGCTGGTTATTAATTAATAATATTATTATAGAGGATTTATATAGCGCCAACATATTATGCATGGCTGTACGTTAAATAGGGGTTGCAAATGAAAGACAGTGACACAGGAGGAGGAGAGGACCCTGCCCCGAAGAGCTTACAATCTAGGAGTTGGGGGAAATATCACAGGAGGGGGATATTAATGCAACTATAACAAGGAAAGCACAGCTCCAGTAAGTGAAAAATTTTAGCAATTTTTATTTATGATCTTTTTTTACTTCTTTGAATATCATACAAAGCGTTCCATTCCACCTCCTTTCATTCAAACTTGCACAAGTTGGTTCTGTATTGACGCCAAATAAATCATCTAATGCTTGTAAAACTCTCACCAACGTCAAGCGCCTTGCAGGGGATTCAGAAATCAACTACCTTCACTCCATGCCAAATCTGTGCAGACTTCGTAAACCAATTAGAGGGGAAAGAAGATTCAGGAAAATCCTCTCTATAAACTGATTACTATGAAAGCAACAGAAATTTTTTGTACCAAAAATCAGTCCAGGTGGCAGACAAAAATAATTATGAATATTTAGTTACAAAAAATAACTACAAAAAGGCATTTTAGCCAAGTCCCTGTTCCCAGACCAGGTGTCACAGCATCCTAGTGTGCAGGGTAAATTTGCAACCATGCCACTTCTGCCTCTCACATTCCCCCTCCAACACTGAGGATGCAAAGTGTATTCACAATGAATGAATGCAGGTTAGGGTAGAACAGGATTATTATTATTACACATAACACCAAGCCTGCACGAAGTAGCCAATTACTTCTCCTGTTTAAAATGAATTTTTAGCTAACAGGAGGAAATGGCAAAAAAATCAGAGACCACTGCACACCAAAGGACAGGAATCTGTAGGTCAGAATGCAAGATTTAAACAACAGCTGTATAGGAGGCTGGAAGACCTTAAGTCAATTTTTCATATTAACTCTCCTTAATGAATGTGACAGATTCCCTTCAATGATCTTATTACCGGAAAATCCTCAGGATAACAGCAGTCAGACCTTTAATATTATGTGTGTGCCCCTCCTTTTGTAAGTGACAACAGGACTTTGTACTGCATGAGACACAGAGTAAACCCTTCCTTATTACTTTGCCAATGGTGCAGAAGTACAAGGCAGATTGTGCCAGTGTTTTGGGGCAGCACAGTGGCTCAGTGGTTAGCACTCCGGCCATTGCAGCACTGGGTCCCAGTTCAAAGCTTCTCTCCGTGTTTGTGTAGGTTTCCTCTGGGTACTCAGGTTTAAGTTAATTGGCTTCCCCCTAAAATTGACTGTACTAATAACATATCACTATGGTAGTGTTATTTAAGGTATATTTTTATCTAATTACCTGCATAAATATGGAAATTATATTCCTAATCAATGCATATAGATATTCAATTAAAGAAGGTTCATGCACAAATAATAGCTAGTCATTCAAACAGTTTAATTAAGAAAACAAGGTAAGACGAAGTACACAGCAATATTATCAGATATTTAAACACATAGGAACTTGAATCAATGTCACATATATATTACATGAACATAAAGTTGTTAGTAGTAACCCCTACAATAACTCAATAACTACTTAATACAAAATACATCAAAACAATATAGAAATAATAGCATAAACATATACAAAGACATATACCAAACAATACAAGAAGCAATTCAGGAATGTGTATAGCTACCTGCTAAGATGTTGTGGGGTACCCCAGGTGCTAGATTCCCTAAGAAGACTCCCATCATTCTAGTTCCCCTTTTATATTTTTAAGTCCCATTAGGTAACATTGGGGCTCTTTGATTGGTTAGTGGGTGTGTTAGGGGCAATGATCATCAGTTGGCCCACACCCCACTAGATTGGGATTGGTTACTGTCATTTGATGAACCTCCCAACTAAATTTGATATAAAGAATCTCCAGCTGGAATCTATGTTTAGGGGTCTATAAATGTCCAGCTGGGTCATCACCCCAGTCCAATTACACCTCCATCTCCTGTTTCCTACATTGAATGAATGTATTGCCCTTTGAAGGCCATATTGGTGGTCTGTTTGTTCTGGGAAAATAGGTCTTGTCTGTTGGCAGCTGTTGTATCACCTGTGTGTTACTCTGTGAAGTCCTGCACTTGGAGACCCCCTAGGAAGCCCCTATGGCCAGATCAAGATAACACAGGTTTCATGTTAAAACACAACATTTCTGTACTGTATTGTTTCCTGCTAGTTAGATACAGTCTAATAATTAGGACCCAGACATACCTAGTCATACATCTATGAATACATCTATATATTTATACATATATATACCTCTATATACATTTACATATTCATAAACAATCTTGAGGTGCAACAGTAGGGAATTAGACTGTAAACCCCTGATGGTTTACATATTTAGTGAGATGACAATAGACTTTCATAGTTCTCCCCAGAGGTTTTTAGCCGGTTGCTCTGCCCGGCTGATTTGAATATCCCGCCCAGCTCTCCTTGGCTGCTCTGTGTCATCCGTTCAGAGGATTGCTGTGATGAGAGGTGAGCACACACAGTTCAGCCTTCATGTGAAAGAGACACAGGCAGCCCCGCCCCCATCTCATAGTACGAGCTCTGCCTGTGACATGTATCCAGTGTGTGTAAAGTGTGCATGTCATTCTGCATCCTCACAGCTCTGTGTACAAACCTCCATATCTCCTAATATGTATGTCACAATGACCTGTAACTTTCAGGGTGTACAGGGGACCCTCATAGATACTAGTTATTACAATTTCAGCCCCCCAGCTTTAAAGAATTTCAAGATATGGGGGTCACAAATGTAAAAAGTTATGAAAATTGAACTTTGGGGTTGCTGTTTCAGAGCAAAGTACAACTAGGAGTCCTAAATTGAAAGTGCAAATTGGGGACCCCAGGGGCCACTAACATAGCAAGGAGCATTGGGGTGGGGCCCCTAAATATATACCTACCTGTCACAAATCCATACCTATGAAACTGTCTGCTTCTCTTCTTTGTACCCCAATTTCTCTGAGGGTGGGGGTACAAAACTGAAATTATAGGTCCAAGTGTCGGGCACATTCTCCCCTTACAATCTCATTACTACAGTATCATTAGAACATAAAACACTCTGCCCATTACAATGGCTTCCCTGCCCTGTTACACATTCCTGTCCACTTATCTAACATTCTGAACTTCAATCGGGGAATGGGGAGGTGTAAGAAACCAAAAATATAAGTACAAGTGAGGAACATCTGTGACTAACATTCCCTAAAACTTCATCACTATGGCATCATTAGAAAATGAACTCTGCCCACTAAATTGTAATGGGGTTCAGGTACTGGAAGGTTACAGTCATGTGTAACAAGGAAGAGCATTTTGATGGACATGATGTAATGATTGACATCATTGTAATGATGCCATGGTGATGAAAGGTGATCGCCACACGTGTCTCCCACTTCCAGCTATATTTTTGTTTCCCTGCACCTCTTACTTCTGGAGAAATTGGGGTTTGAGGTAAGATGCAGACAGATATGTGTAACAGAGCAGGCAGCAAACTTTGCTAGGTAGAGATTTATGTTCTCATAATGCCATAGTAATTACATTTTAGAAAGGTTTAACCACAAGTGTCCCTCACTTGCACCTACAGTTTCAGTTTCCTATGCCTCCGCATGTACCTTAAAAAGTTCAAGTTAATACAACAAACGGTTTAGGAGATCTGAAGGTTTGAACACAGCGAGTTGTTAGGCTGCAGAATATGACAAGCAGCTTTTACACTCACATAGCGATCACACTGCGCTGCCGATGGCATTACACACTGCGGATAAACGTCACAGACAGTGTTTTTATATAGAATATGGGCAGTGATGAGAGGGGGTCACTGTCTGTCTTGTCCCCATCTGGTATCACATGCATGATGCTATTAAAGCATCGCCACATTTTTAACATTATATTAAAGAGTGACTTTCTCTGTTATGTAATGGAAAAATGTGCATTTTTTGTTTTTACACTTTTGTTGGGAGGACCTCTTCCCTTCAGTCTTCACTTCCATTTCGCTAAAGACCGAAGGGGAAATCCGCAGCCTCCTGGGATATTTGTGTCACTTATCCCAAAAGGCTCTGCACTGCTCCTTCCATGCATGCACCTTCAGAGGATTTCTTATAATGTACCAAAAAAAGTTTTCAATCTCATGCATGCGCAGTGCAGGGCAGCATTGGATGTACAAGTGAGCATCAGAGAAAAGGTGGAAGCTGAGCCAGCATGGGCCTGCTGGGCTAATTTTGAAAAAGAATCAAGTGAAACAAAAATGTTTTCTCAAAAGTTCACTTTACCTAAATATAGACACAGGAGCACATCTGAAGTTAGGCTGAGATCACACCGGCAGTAAGGTTACATTTGTCCATTCCTCACGCCGGGAACCACCGCTGCTTAAAAAACTTCTAGCTCTGAAAAAGCCCAGCACTAACCGCCTGTTACCAATCCTAGGGGCCCAGCACTTACCACCTGTTACCAATCCTAGGGGCCCAGCACCTACCGCCTGTTACCAATCCTAGGTGCCCAGCACTTACC
>NC_092858.1:175686779-175708151 GCF_032062135.1 Pyxicephalus adspersus
AGCATTTACCGCATGTTACCAATCCTAGGTGCCCAGCACTTACCGCCTGTTACCAATCCTACGGGACCAGCACTTACTGCATGTTACCAATCCTAGGTGCCCAACACTTACCGCATGTTACCAATCCTAGGGGCCTAGCACCGCCTGTTACCAATCCTAGGGTCCCAGCACTTACCGCCTGTTACCGATCCTAGGTGCCTGGCACTTACCGCCTGTTACCGATCCTAGGTGCCCGGCACATACCGCCTGTTACCAATCCTAGGTGCCCAGCACTTACCGCCTGTTACCAATCCTAGGTGCCCATCAGTTGCCAGAAGTCACTCAGAAGGGGTAAATGTTTTTTGCTGCTAATATGAGTTAAGCCTAACCTGTTACACCACATTCATTATACTATTACACTCTTAAAACTTAGAACACTAGTAAGTTGGGTCACAATACACGGCATAGGACAGTTGTGGCAAAATACATAGAATAGAAAAATTGGATATACTAACAGGGCAGGCATTACAAAGTTGTCACAAATAATTGGGAGAAGGTAGAACACTGAAACAATAAGAGGTTACTGGATACCCATGGCATAAACAACTGGGAGCACTAAATTTGCCGTGTTTTGCAACATCCCCTTTTTTACCACCCGGCTACAGCTTCCTACCATCCGGCTGAAAAAAGTTTCTGGGGAGAACACTGTGTATATATATATTAAATTCCCAATAGTCTTCAATAAAGTATCAAATCATAAATGTACGGTTATATATTAAAAAATGGCAATTAATGCTCAACAATTTTTTAATAGCTGAATGGTTCTCCGGTATTTTCGATGCGTTTCACAGATATATTATCCTCTTCCTCATTAAAAAAACATGAGACCTACAAGATTTTTAAAAAATATATATTCTGAGCAAATAAATGTACTCTCGTGTAACTTTTGATAAAATTAGAGTTTCACTTCCAGAACCAGCTTTCTATTGACGCATAGCAGGTTGGAGTTGCTTCTCTCCTCAGCACAATTGATAGAGAATCTATAGAGCGGCACCAAACGAACATTTCTTATTAACAAGTGGCAAGTGCCAGTCACCTCAAAAAAGGTTGAAAAAACACTGATCTAGATTATAGTACTAAGCAACATACTTTTATTTCTCAGTACAAGTGATATTATCTCAATATGCTTATTACAGATTCATTTACTTGCAGTTAACATTCACTTGAAATATTATGCACTTTATAAACCCATAATGTAACCCCTATCGCCCCAACACCCCATAATATCGTACAACAAACTGTCCTAATGATCATCAATTCTAATCGTTTATTGCTATGTAAAGTAGATATTCTGTGATAGTTGGGAATGAAGATAATGATAAACACTCAATCTTCCTTTAAATATAAAGACCGTCGCTTACCTTAATGCGCAAATATAAATTCACAGAATTTTCTAAAAATAATGTCTGGATCAAATGTGCCATCTGGATTTACCAACAGCACGCCCCTCTCTCCCCTGCTGCCGCTCAGTTTTATGCCCCAGCAGTAGGCGCCTCACGTGGTGGGACAGAAGTATTGCCCCCATGGCGTGATGACGTAGGTGCCGCGCGTATGTGCTTCGAGCGTATAGTCATCCCGCTGTAACAAATAGGTGGAAACACCATATCACCAAGTCATAACTGTTTCCTCCTTCAAAAGAACAATTACTTTTTTTGATACATTTGTTGGATATACTTAATGAACTTATGTGATTGACACTGCATTTTTGGTATTTTTTGAGAATGTCATTGTTACCCCTGGTTAATCTTGTTGTTCCTCTCAAACCTTAAAAGAGTCCGAACTAAATGGTAATGCACTAAAAATTGAAAGGTCCATATAAAAGGATAATAATACTGTTATTACACAGTATTTATATAGCGCCATCATATTATGCAGTGCTGTACAAAGTCGATAGTTATGTCACTAACTGTCCCTCAAAGGAGCTCACAATCTAATGTCCCTACCATACCCATATGTCATTAACGTAGTCCAAGGTCAGTTTTTGAGGGGAAAATAATTAACCTAACTGCATGTTTTTGGAATGTGGGAGGAAACCCACGCAGACACAGGGAGAATGTGCAAACTCCATGCAGATAGTGTCCTGACGCTGCTAAGGCAAGAGTGCTACCTCTGAGCCACCGTGCTGCCCATGCCAATATCTATTGCTTATTGGCATGTGCATTATTTACAAAAATATATTTCTGATAACTGTAATCCAAGAGCCATGCATGCAGAGCCAGGCTCATTGTAGGGGCCAATAATGCCAATCAGATGCCATTACTCAAAAAGAATGATTTGTTTTATTCAGTGACCTTTAAAGCCTAACTCTGAGAATAAAACCTACATTTGCAAAGCAAAGCTTAAATGTTTCATTTTATATAAATTACTATTGCTTACCTTTTTTCCCTTCTCACTTCCACAGGTTCCTTCTTACTGTGACCGGCCCCCACAAACCCATTTCTCCTTACAGATATGTGATACGAATGTCTTACACCTGCATTGTACGTGAGGATGACGAGGACCCGTCCACAACCCGGGGCTTTGCACAGAAGATGAGTGTACCAACTACCGAAGGAGCAAGCGGTGAGCCCATTAAAAGTCATTTAGAATTTGTGGACCCAAATAAACCTTTATATTGCCATCGATAGGTCCAACTCCTTCCTGGAGTTTAAGTTTCAGCTAGCCATACCTTTTCAGTCGGTGACATCTACACTCTTTTTATATCTACTAAAATATGTTGTGGTAGCTCCTACTAATCAATAATCAATTGTATTTCTAGTCAGGCAGCTTGTACATAATTGTTTGAGCTACTGAAGGCTGACAGGTGTATGACACAAGAATGTATTCGCATGTGATATATAAGTGTACAACTAGAACCATTTGTAATAAAATATTCTGTGCTAAGCACCACATATGCTAGGAGTAAATTGCTTCCTGGGTCCAAGACTGCCTAGGATCAGGAGGAAATGGACTGGATTTGCTGGTGTTGTTGATTAAACGTCATGCAGTTGGAAAACCATTTGGATCTCTCTGGCCTTGGTTCCTTTAGTTATTTGTGCACTGTTGGCTCTATTCAACCCATAGCATGATTGATGAAGTATATTGTGATCATTATACTGTAATACTGTACTCCTTGCCTGGGCCCAGCTTAGTCTAAACAGTAAGTGTGTGATGATGCCAAGGTGGTCTGATTTACAAGTAGATTTGTGTAGCTCCTCGGCATTTAGGAAGCTCTGATATCTAACAGAACAAGGATGTCAGGCAGAATTTTCCATAGGTATATGAAAGTACTATGTGAAGCCATTTTTACTTCTATAAGTAAGACTTCAGACATGTGTCAGCATGTGATTTCAGTGTTCTCTCCAGACCTCTTTAGCTGGGTGCACCACCTATCATAAGACAGACGCTCAGATTGGGCATTATGAGATGTCAGGGCAGGTTTACACCTACCTCTTTGTGTGATTTTTGCACATGTGACTGCTGGTGGCATTGAGCAGTTCTAGTACCCCTCACTGCATCCCCAATTCATGGAGCTTTATACATGGAGCGATCATTATGCACACAGGGTCATAGAGATAAATTTCAGATCTGTAAGAATCTGCTGTCTACCAGAGAGCCCTGATATACTACAGTGTACGCTATATAAGGCCCAGTTCATATTTGCAACTTTATGCACTGGAACACATAAGTCAGGTTTTCAGGTAGTAGGAGGCGGCAGTGCTGCTGTACATTTTTTCAGGTGCTATATGTGACGTTCGGGGTGGTTTGCTGTCCCAGCCATCTCCATAGACCTGAGCTGGGACTACTTGTTTCTGCATGCATGCATTTTTTAAAAGTGGTTTTAACTTTTGCATCGTTTTGATATTCTTCTGCAGCCACTTTGCAAATGCCTGGAAAAGCCTAGCAGTTACTAACTTATGGGACAGGCATTAGAAAGCTGGAACAAAGTTATAGGGGGATGGCAGAAAGCTGACAGAATTAGAGGGGTTACTGGATACCCATGGCATAAATAACTAGGAGCACTATATTTTTGGTATAGATATTGACCACCCTGGTATGCCGTCCACGTCCCCTCCCCCTGGCTGTAAAAATTTTCAGGGTATCACACCGGATTTTTATGTTTTCCATTATGCCAAGACCTCAGGTATATCTCTGGTATGAAAACTGCCCCCCTTGTTTGTACATTATTATTCTCCTATGCAGTATTTACCTTCTGCTGACTCTATGTGTCTGGAAATAGTTTGTGGCAAAGCTTGGTCCTCATTTTGTTTCAGAGGCTTTGAATTCGGATTATTATTATTATTACACAGTATTTATATAGCACCATCATTTTACGCAGCACTGTACAAAGTCGATAGTCATGTCACTAACTGTCCCTCAAAGGAGCTCACAATCTAATGTCCCCTCCATAGCCATTTGTCAATAATGTAGTCTAAGGTCAATTCTGAGGGGAAGCCAATTACCCTAACTGCATGTTTTTGGGACGTGGGAGGAAACCCACAAACTCCATGCAGATAGTGTCTTGGTCGAGATTCCAACCTGGGACCCAGCGCTGCAAAGAGTTGTTTGCACACCTAATAAGTATTTAGTAGGTTGGTGGCTCTTATTTCTCCACACCACATGAAATCTTTTATGGGTGATCAGCCTGGCCTGTACTTTAAAAGTTGGCACTTTTTTATCAATATTGTATCAACATAATACCTGAGACTATTTCCTGAGATTGGATTTATCAGTTATAAAAGGTTGAATGGACTTTACAATTCACTACAGTTTCATACAAAGCAT
Source organism: Pyxicephalus adspersus (assembly GCF_032062135.1). Classification (NCBI taxonomy): domain Eukaryota; kingdom Metazoa; phylum Chordata; class Amphibia; order Anura; family Pyxicephalidae; genus Pyxicephalus; species Pyxicephalus adspersus. The sequence goes on from NC_092858.1 coordinate 175,691,583, forward strand.
TTTGGGTGGGGTGGGGAAGCATTCTAATGCTTCTATCCCCTTAACATTTAAGGAGCATCTAGTATATACATTTTATATTTATATAAAAGGGTAGATAACCCACCAGCTGCTCAGATCTGAGACATAAGTCAGCCTTGTGATAGGTAACTTTGTCACAAAGTAATAATTGGTATTTTGTGGTAAGTTGCCAATAAATCTTATCTTTTTTACGTTGAGCAAATATGTTGATCTTACACAATAAACTTCTCTCAAATACACTCCAGTTTGTTAGGTTTTAGATTGACATAGTCCTTCTTTTAGAGTTTTATACTTTTACTGTACTTTTGTTTGTTTTACTTTTCACGTTAAGTGTTTTTTTGTTACCGCCATGGATTCTAGCATTGATCTCTCCAATGTTGTTAATTGTTTCACTGATCTTAGATCCAAGTTGTGTGAAGCTGTGCGCTCCATCAAAGGTGTAATTGTGGACAATTTGTCAGGACCCTATTTATGTTGAACATGTACCTACATAATTTGTTTTTGACTTATAGTTTGTTATCCCTGCAATGTTACCTTTCTGTAGCCTAAGGCTTCCCTAAAAAAAAAACTTTAAGTTTTTCCATCAGCTTTTCTTTAATACAGTTAAAGGTTACCAAATTTTCTGAAATCACATAATTGAGTACGCTTGGTGATAATAAAACCTCTCATTCCCAGTTTATTTATGCCAGCTTTTAAGACAAGGTTTAAAAAAAACTGTCTAAAGTGATCACATTCTAATTCCATGGTTCATATTGAATGCCTTTTTATTTTGTCAAAAGCTTGTTCAAAGCAGAACTATAGGTTCACTATGAAAATTAACAGACAGATGATAACTGAGTAAAGGGTCCCTTCTGCAACATACCGACCCTCCTATTGAAAATCGGGGATCAGTCAGTTCTATATTGAAGAAAGTGACACGAGGTGTCGGAGCTGCCGAGACTGAATGAGCTCCCGAGGGCCAGTATGGGAATTATGTCATTCCAGCCCGGCCAATTAAGATGGCTGAAGGCGTGACTTCAGGAAAAAGATCAGGTAGTGATGGCCGCGTCGGAGCAGGGACAGGCAAAAAAAAATATTGTACCTAGGCAAGTAAGGTTATTTTATTGCAGAAGTGGCATCACCTGTCCTCTCTGCAGTAAAGAACCTTCCTGTTTGCAAGTTTTTAGGTTCCACTTTACAGTCAATGTATAAATTATATACCTATTGGTCTTTATTGTTTTTAAAGCCTTTCCATTTTTGTTCCCAATTTTAAAAACTATAAAGGAATGTTTGTCATCAGCCCTGACCCTGTTTTGCTTATTTTACAAGGGGGACTACAACTTGAAGTTAAAAATTGTAAGAGGACATATTACCAAAGAAACATGTTATTAGCCTGCCATCATTTACTGCAGCAACCTTGTATCCCTTTATGCAATCTCATAAACCAGATTTATCTCAGGCGATTTATATCTCAGACGACGATGACGGGGAAAGCTGCACCGCAAATGGCAATCTGAAAAATCTCAAGCAATGTATTTCCTGGGTCTTCCTAAATGGCTAGACTGGGGGTGAGGAAACCCCTGCACAGGTGTGTGCGAGTTCATTCAATTCTGGCCAAGGCGGAGGAAGGGCAAATCATCTATGGAAGAAGGCCCTGCTTAAGCAACCCAGGAAAATACATTTCTAAATGTTTAGCTTTTTTCAGCATTGCTTCCTACTAGTTCTTGACCCCCCTCACTGGGATATAACTAGAATTGTCGATTGAGATACTTTTGTTGGGGTAAGAGCGAGGCAGAATGCTGCAGAGAGGCCGCTACTCTTACAGAGACAGCGCTGGTCTTTCGTGCTGGCTACTACTCCGTATAGATTTTTACACAGTTGCTGGCATTCCAATAAAAGTCTTAAAGAAGTAAGGGATCCATAAAGTCAATTATCCTCCACCAACATCTTAATCTAGTAAATTTTATATAAATCTTCAGTTAGTTGCGTAGTGACGGATTCTTTTATAGCGGTTATTTGAGTGGATGGCATGCTGACGCGCCCGCTGGCTGGTCTCTCTGCGTTCTCAAAGAAACCTTCAAATGTTTACAGAGAAAGCCGTCATGAAAAGAAATGGTAATTGCTGAATTGTCTTGCTCAGTCTGTGGCTGCTGCATGGATCTCTCTGGTGTCATGACCATGATTATTATTATAAAGAACTTTAACAACAGTTTCACTGATCTTACCATGCTTACTTCAAGACTGTAACAAGTAACCAATCCAACCGTATGACAAGTAGGCAACTGGCATTTTAAGAGCGGTCATCACATTTCATTAATTCCTAGAATTGTCAAGTCAATCATTTGCTAAAATTAAGTCTGCTATTTAAAGTATATTCTGTGTATGCATGCTGTGTTTTATGATATGACGTTATTCCATGAGGCCCAGAATTTGTAGTTACCTCTCTGATGTCACATATTTGTATGTTATCTATGGAGCAAACTTCTTACAGCCCAGGCTGGAAACTTTTGTGATTGTGCTGTGTTGTTAGCACATACAAAGTTATTGTTATGGTATTTATCTCTATAAATAGTGAGTGTTGTTTCTATGACCTTTTTCTGGTATCTAGCCTGCCACTGGCAGAATTCTACATCTACACACAAATCAGATCCCGTTTCCTGTGACTCCCCGACCCGCTTCCTTCTCCAGTGCACAATTCTACCCAGTGACCGATTCACTACAATTTCCTAGAAACATAGAACAGATTGGCACTTTATTAGTAATTACCATCAATCCATCAAGTTTCACCACGATGGGAATAATCCCATCAGAAAACCTGCATATTCCAGATAGAAACCTATAAGCATAGATGTATGTGATCCAGAGGAAGGCAAAACACTTATAAAGTGTGATTCAATTCACTCCTAACGGGAAAAAATCATTCCTGATTCCCTAAGACAATCACATGTTCTCTGGACCAATTATATTCTGTGCTTGTAGAAATACTTTCAGGTTTTTCTGAACTCAATCATTAAAATGTGCTAACATTCTTCCTGAGGGAGCCGATTCCATATTTTCACAGAGAAGAATCCCTTCCTTATCCAGAGATTAAACTTCTTTTCATCCAGATGCTAATATTGTTAGGACAAGAACTGGTTTCCAATATTCTATCTTTTCTCATGTCAGGGCCACACTTTAGACAAACGTGTGGCTGGTCCCTTATCTAAAATGTAATTTCTAGCTTTTCTCGCATCAGTTCTGTCCTGGAAGACAATTAGGGAAAGTAAGGTTAACCGGTAACTTCATATTCAGGACAGCAGGGAATTCTCTCCCATTGCATGTGTGTGTTTGTGCAGGTTATAACTTTAGCAGTTTTTTGGCTTTTATATGGCTGGCAGGACGTGATGCACATTGTGCTTCATATAACCTCGCAGTGTTCCATTTGTCCTCTGTATTACTGAGGCTGACAGGAAGTAATGAACTTTATATATAACGTGAACCTTTTCATTTTCTGTTTTAGGTGGACGGTGCCATCCTGGAAGATATGTACCCCAGGTAACTACAATTGTTCTCATAAATTTCACTCCCCTGGCATCACAGATTGTTTGTAGAATCGAATTGTACCTGCCAATCATGTGGTTATTTTACTGCAAAGGTCTGATAATATATTTCCAACGGTGTCATGACAGTATGGTGTGTTTTTATATTACAAATAAAGATTGATGATAAGTCCATACTGCCTCTCTTGTTTTCTTGAGGTGAGTGGGTTGTGTCCCGACTTATTTTATTTCCTCCCTGTGCTGCGGTCTTTGGATTGACTTGTCTGGTGTAAGGTGCGGGATTACCTAGGTGCTTCTGACCTACAGCTGACCCGTCATCCTGCTAGTTGCATTGCTTTGTTTATGGAACCCATCAGGACACTTGCACTAACCAGGCACAATCTTTCACTAGCTACTTTTGGGTGTGTTTAGGACATTTTACTTTCAGATTGTAATGTGTGCAGAGATTGTTTTCAGATATGATGTGATTGTACAATATTAGTTACCAACACACTGAATTACAGAAATCACAGCTCAGCCATTACATTCTGCTCTTTTATTCATTTTATCAGTTGTAAAAAAAATCTTAAACTTTTACAGTAATTATAAAACATATCCACAAAATCTGGGCCACTTCGCTCTTAACCTGTGTCAGTTCTGACAAATCTTTATTATTGAGCATTTAATGGGGTAACTGGAAAATCTCTAGTTTAGCATTTCTTTTATCTGAATTTTTTTTCCTGCAGAGAATCAAACAATTTAGGAATTTGACCCACAATGGCACCACTACAATCAGTGGGAAGGGAGCGGAGCACCAACCCCGCTTCTTTGTTGGGGTAACAATTATTTTCTAACAAAGTGCAGTCACACCCCTGCCTGGCCTGTTACATCTAAATATAGGAAAGTACATCCTACCTATGGGTGCAAAAATATAGAAAATAGCCATTTTCAGGCAGACCAGCTGCCATCACAAAACTTGCCATGTCTAAGACCTGTGTGCCCGGGGCTCTGCTTGTGGCATTATCAGGCGGTCATATTATTGGAGGTACCCAGGTCTCCCCCTTTATAATAACACCCAATAAAATCCAAAACAGGAGGGGACTGGGGTGGCCTCTGGTGATATCAAAGTGCCGATAGGCTCTGGAGGATAAAAAGGAAACACCCCCCCCCAATTACATAGGAAATGCCTAAAATCAGGAATTTAGCCAAAAAGATACAAATTCAATAAAATACTTATTCTCTATGGACAGCCAAATGTTATAAAAATAAATACTTTAGATGGGATACAAAGCTCCATTTCCCTCACTGGACAGAGTTCTTTTCCTTGGGGATATGGATGGGTAGCAGAGCGCCACCCACAGCAAATCTAGAAACAAACACAACCAAAAGTTCAAAATGGCAGAAAATACCATTAAAGGGGCCACAAGCAGACATCTCCCATATTTATATTCCCTCATAACAAACCTTTACCCGTACTGGGTATTATTTTAGTATAACCCCTTCACACATTCCCTAAATATGCAGAGCCCCAATCTAGGCCTAGCATTTCTATAACCAAATGGTAACATTAATAAAATAACTTCATATGTATTAAAGGGCAATATGTTTATCTATGCTGGAGAATACGCTGCTTCAGGCTCCCACCAGCATCACTTACATGATCCCTATTGAATCAAATGATCTAACTTATCTTCAATGGTGATTACGCGACCCATGGAACAGAATACGGCCTCATTTTGTTACAATGAAAACATTGGAGACCAGAAAAATGATTTTCCATTTTAGAATCCCAGTAGCCGTTCATTGATTCCTGGTGAAGTGGAGAGTGAAAGTTCCATAATTCCTCTTTAGTGACGATCAGATAACCAATTCCAGCTGTGACTGCCACCTTGGAAAGAATTTCTTTGCAGGCCATTTAGTACCATAGTATCCATTTATCACTACCTTTCAGTGGGACAATCAGTAGCTAAAGTTACAAACACACCGCCCGTCACTGTTCTCTACCCCGGTCTCCTCCCATGGTACAGGCTGACCCGTAAAGTGACACTCAGAGCTGATCACCGCAGCTATAAGCTGCCAACCAGCCCAATATTAACAAACAATATTTATATAGCGCCAACATATTACACAGAGCTGTACATTAAATAGGTGTTGCAAATGCAGAAATACAGTGACATGGGAGGAGAGGACCCAGCCAGAGCTTACAATCTACTAATGGGCGATTTTACTTAATGTGTAGGGAAACAAAGTGTCCCGTTTTGAATAAATAAGACCACCGCAGAAATGGGATGGAAAATAAGGCTATAGTTCCATTGTTGGATACTAGATAAATTGGTATTTACCATCATACAACTCCCAAATGGGGCTGTGTGGTTCTATTTTAGAGCCTGCAGCGATTATTTACTTGTAAGGTTTGTTCATCAGTCCTCACGCTCAGATATTATGAATTTCCCCCGATAGCTGAATACAATAACATCATTTCACTGGCCTTAGTGTTATTAGTTACATTTGGTTTTTCACTGGTTGTTTGTACTTACACTGTGCAGAATCATTTCATCAAATTAAAAAGAACTTCGGAATGGGAATGGATTCTCCGGAATCTGTCGCTGCAGGACTTAGTTTGCAGCCCTATTGCAGGGAGAGGGTGACACAATCCTAATAATCCAATCACTGCCCCTCTTACCGCTGATCTCTGGATAATAGTCCCAGGTGTCCTCACTGACCGGGTTTGTGATCCTGACCCGGAATCTCCTCTTGGCGTCGTCTCTCTGCAGATTGGGGATAATCAGCATCCTATTGTCATCTATCAGCCGGAATCTTTCAGGGAGAGGCTCCCCGTCCACCTCCCAGGTCACAGCGCTCTCTTCTCCAGAGAAATGGACGCTCACAGCCAAATCCTGACCCAGCCCGAATTAGGGAAAGTAAGGTTAACCGGTAACTTCATATTCAGGACAGCAGGGAATTCTCTCCCATTGCATGTGTGTGTTTGTGCAGGTTATAACTTTTCCAGTTTTTTGGCTTTTATATGGCTGGCAGGACGTGATGCACATTGTGCTTCATATAACCTCGCAGTGTTCCATTTGACCTCTGTATTACTGAGGCTGACAGGAAGTAATGAACATTATATATAACGTGAACCTTTTCATTTTCCGTTTTAGGTGGACGGTGCCTCTCCATCAATGCCATCCTGCAAGATTTTTGGAAGAGATGTACCCCAGGTAACTACAATTGTTCTCATAAATTTCAATCCCCTGGCATCACAGATTGTACCTACCAATCATGTGGTTATTTACTGCCAAAGGTCCGATAATATATTTCTGTATTGATATGTATTTCCAACGGTGACATGACAGTATGGTGTGTTTTTATATTACAAATAAAGATTGATAAGTCCATACTGCCTCTCTTGTTTTCTTGAGGTGAGTGGGTTGTGTCCTGATTTATTTCATTTCCTCCCTGTGCTGCGGTCTTTGGATTGACTTGTCTGGTGTAAGGTGGGGGATTACCTAGGTGCTTCTGACCTACAGCTGACCCGTCATCCTGCTAGTTGCATTGCTCTGATTTGTTTATGGAACCCATCAGGACACTTGCACTAACCAGGCACAATCTTTCACTAGCTACTGTTGGTGTGTTTAGGACATTTTACTTTCAGATTGTAATGTGTGCAGAGATTGTTTTCAGATATGATGCGATTGTATAATATTAGTTACCAACACACTGAATTACAGAAATCACAGCTCAGCCATTACATTCTGCTCTTTTACTCATTTTATCAGTTGTAAAAAATCTTAAACTTTTACAGTAATTATAAAATACATCCACAAAATCTGGGCCACTTCGCTCTTAACCTGTGTCAGTTCTGCCAATACGAACAGGAATCTGAATATTGAGCATTTAATGGGGTAACTGGAAAATCTACAGTTCAGCATTTCATTTATCTGATTTTTTTTCCTGCAGAGAATCAAACAATTTAGGAATTTGACTCACAATGGCACCACTACAATCAGTGGGAAGGGAGCAGAGCACCAACCCCACTCCTTTGTTGGGGTAACACAATTTTCTATAACAAAGTGCAGTCACACCCCTGCCTGGCCCGTTACATCTAAAATGTAGGAAAGTACATCCTACCTATGGGTGCAAAAATATAAAATATAGAAAATAGCCATTTTCAGGCAGACCAGTTGCCATCACAAAACTTGCCATGTCTAAGACCTGTGTGCCGGGGGCTGTGGCATTATTGGAGGTACCCAGGTCTCCCCCTTTATAATAACACCAATAAAATCCAAAACAGGAGGGGGCTGGGGTGGCCTCTGGTGATATCAAAGCACCGATAGGGTGCTCTCTATGGGACAGCCATAGCCATAGCCATGTTATAAAAATAAATACAGGTCCACTTTAGATGAGATACGGAGTTCCATTTCCTTCACTGGACAGAGTTCTTTTCCTTGGTGCTATGAATGGGTAGCAGAGCGCCACGCGCAGGTGTCCCTGAAAACATCTTACAACCATTCTTCTTCACGTCTTTTTCCCAGCAAATCTAGAAACATCAAACACAACCAAAGTTCAAAATGGCAGAAAATACCATTAAAGGGGCCACAAGCAGACGTCCCCCACATTTATATTTCCTCATAACCACAAACCTTTACCCGTACTGGGTATTATTTTAGTATAACCCCTTCACACATTCCCTAAATATGCAGAACCCCAATCTAGGCCTAGCATTTTTATAACCAAATGGTAACATATTAATAAAATAACTTCATATGTATTAAAGGGTAATGTTTATCTATGCTGGAGAATATGCTGCTTCAGGCTCCCACCAGCATCACTTACATGATCTAACTTATCTTCAATGGTGATCACACGACACATGGAACAGAAAACGGCCTCATTTTGTTATAATGAAAACATTAGAGCCCAGAAAAATGATTTTCTGTTTTAGAATCCTAGTAACCGTTCATTGATTCCTGGTGAAGTGAAAGTTCCATAATTCCTCAACAGATCAGAAGAAGAATTTCTTTGCAGGCCATTTATTGCCACAGCATCCACTTATCACTACCTTTCAGTGGGACAATCAGTAGCTAAAGTTACAAACACACTGCCGGTCACTGTTCTACCCCGTTCACCACTTTGTGAGGGACCCATGGTACAGGCTGACCTGTAAAGTGACACTCGGCGCTGATCACGGCAGCTATAAGCGGATAAATGCTGAAATACTTGGTTCTATTGGATACAGTATACCACTACTCAAGCGTACCTTTCAGTATACAGTGCGGCTGATAATGCCGATGATCTGTTTTGAATGCAGAGGATATCATTTAATTATTGCTGTGTGTTAAGTCTGGCCTTTAATCAGTCTGGCCTGCAATGCCGTGCCCGTTTATTTTGCTTTCTATTTCTTTCTTTGGTTATTTTTGTGAATACTTTGAAAATTGCCTGTGCTCAGTCATTCTGCTTGTTTGTTCATAATATGTTTGTGATGCGGAAGATTATAACACAGTTGGTGATTTGTATCTTTTAATGTTTTATGCCAGTATTGATGACTGTTCACTGAATAAAAAATAAAATAAAAAAAAAATTAAAAGAAATGGATACTAGATAAGTTGGTATTTACCATCATTATTATTATTATTATACAGTATTTATATAGCGCCATCATATTACGCAGCACTGTACATAGTCCATAGTCGTGTGACTAACTGTCCCTCAAAGGAGCTCACAATCTAATGTCCCTATCATAGTCATATGTGATTAATGTAGTCTAAGGTCAATTGTTAGGGAGAAGCCAATTAACTTAACTGCATGTTTTTGGAATGTGGGAGGAAACCCACGCAGACACGGGGAGAACCTGCAAACTCCATGCAGATAGTGTCCTGGCTGGGGATCAAACCTGGGACCTATTGCTGCAAAGGCCGGAGCGCTAACCCCTGAGCCACCGTGCTGCCCTCGGTTCATACTGCTCCCAATGGTTCCAGATGGGGCTGTGATTCTATTTTAGAGCCTGCAGTGATTATTTACTTGTAAGGTTTATTCATCAGTCCTCGCGCACAGATATTATGTATGAATTTCCCCCGATAGCTGAGTACAATAATGTCATTTCACTATATGACCACACACACACCTAAAGACAATCGCAGTCCTTAGTGTTATTAGTTACAGTTTGGTTTTTCACTTTGTGTAATTACAGGAAAAGTTTTGTCAAACCACAAAGTAGATGCAAACTCCTATTCCTTTGTGGTTTGGTAATTATTGTATAGTGAAACCAATCTGAGTACATGTCACTATTGAAATGCCTAACGCATACTTGGTATGAATAGTAACAGCTACAAATGTCACTCACCCGATATATGATAACGATGATCACCAACACAACCATAATTCCGGCACCAATAGGAAACCACGATCTTCCAGTAATAGATTCAGGATCTGTGACAAATATACAATGTATCAGATCCATCCGCAGGGTTGTAATAATAAAACTTGTACAGGGAATCTTAGTGAATATTCTGACATATGGCCCCTACGTACTATTCTGTGCAGAATCATTTCATGAAATTAAAAAAAACTTCGGCATGGGAATGGATTCTCTGGAATCTGTTTGCAGCCCTATTGCAGGGAGAGGGTGACACAATCCTAATAATCCAATCACTGCCCCTCTTACCGCTGATATCTGGATAATAGTCCCGGGTGTCCTCACTGGCCAGGTTTGTGATCCTGACCCGGAATCTCCTCTTGGCGTCGTCTCTCTGCAGGTTGGGGATAATCAGCGTCCTATTGTCATCTATCAGCCGGTATCTTTCAGGGAGAGGCTCCCCGTCCACCTCCCAGGTCACAGCGCTCTCTTCTCCAGAGAAATGGACGCTCACAGCCAAATCCTGACCCAGCCCGCCCCGTCCACCTCCCAGGTCACAGCGCTCTCTTCTCCAGAGAAATGGACGCTCACAGCCAAATCCTGACCCAGCCCGCTGCTGTTACTGGTTATGCTAGAGATGAGGATCGGCAGAAGTGTAAAGATGGCTCTGGGCCGTTATGGAGGCACGAGAACCCAAACATTGAACAATAAAGACGTTCAGCCCAATTGCCAGTGCGATTCTACATATTTTCTAGGACACACATGAACATGTCCACGTGACTATTTGCATGCTATTGTGCACTCTAAACCCGAACGTTGCATTGCCGGAGTGTGCATGCATGTGGATGTCCTGCTGGTGATCACTGTCATTTGAAAGTGATCACATGCCATTGCAGCAGTGCTAGAGTGTCCCCTAATTGGAACCTACTACATACCCCAGGAGTCTGACCACACTGTAAGCATGTGGCGTGTGACTATGGCCATCCACATACATGAACCCCCCCAGCTTCAACAGAACCAACAGACCTGGGAGAGAAACAACATTCTAATATTTCCAAGCTTTATGACATCATAAAAAAAGTCTGAAATATTGATGTTTAAACTCCAAAGACGTCATACAAGTACAGAATAGTGAGGACAAAGGATATAGATGTCTGGGCTTGTGTAACAGAAGAGTATGTGGTAGTAAGAGGGGAGTTTCTTGAGATTTATAGTCTTTACACAAACTTTCCATAGATCTCCATTAGTGTCATCACGAGCTATATCCAGTAGGTGGCAGTATAGACATGCTCAGGTAGAGCGCAGCCCTTACAGCTCTGACTGTCTCCATACAGATCAACTGAAAGCCCTTCTAAGGATCAACCCGGCGGAAAGAGGGAGCTCCCTCTTGGGATCAGCCTGCCGGAAGCCCCGTCCACCTCCCAGGTCACAGCGCTCTCTTCTCCAGAGAAATGGACGCTCACAGCCAAATCCTGACCCAGCCCGCTGCTGTTACTGGTTATGTTGGAGATGAGGATCGGATCTGGAATTAGAGGAAGAACAACTGAGTCATTATTGCGTTCTGAAGTCTCAAATATCTACAGCAGGAAAATGAACATACTGCAGCCTTGTCTACACACAGAGCATAGGAGAGGACTGCTTAGTATGGGCATCATGTAACAAGAGGTCTGCATGGGAGTACCGCACTGCTCTGACTACCCGGATCCCCTGCAAGTGACAGCCGGGAATTGCAATGTATTAAAACTGTAGAACAGTGTTCAATCCAGAATGTTTCTTAAGTTGTGTGGTGGCCCCGATATTGTGACCCAACTCCTCAGTAACCTCACAAAACACCTGGGTGGTTACAGAATAGTACTGGATGGTGCACCCAGCTAAAAGGGTCTGGGGAGAACACTGGTAACTTGACACAGGTGTTCACTTTGTGACCCCTTGCAAAGAATCCACAACATACGGATACATTGAATTCACCATCTCGTGTATATGGGACAGCAATAATGATTTCATTCCCGACACGTTAATAACCCCCAACCCCTTCCTGCCCTCATTTATTTCTCTGCTTATTATTATGCCTGCACTGTGGGGGAGTCCGTGGCAGAAAGCTGCAGCTAACCAGGGGTCTGAACAGACCCACAGCAGAAGAGAACTCAAAGATTGAACGATAAAGACGTCCAGCCCAATTGCCAGTGCTATTCTACATCCTAGTATTTTCTAGGACACACATGAACATGTCCACATGACTATTTGCATGCTATTGTGCACGCTAAACCTGTACTGAACCCAAACGATACTAAGAGGCATTGCCGGAGTGTGCATGCATGTGGATGTCCTGCTGGTGATCACTGTCATTTTGAAAGTGATCACATGCCATTGCAGCAGTGCTAGAGTGTCCCCTAATTGGAACCTACTACATACCCCAGGAGTCTGGCCACACTGTAAGCATGTGGCGTGTGACTATGGCCATCCACATACATGAACACCCCCGGCTTCAAGCACTTACCTGACCCGAGCTCCCCCAGACCTAGGCATGGATGAGCGCTTGCCAAGGCTAGCTAGGGTCAGTGCATGCAGATGGCCACACATTAACAGACCCCATACCCCACAAATCAATGGAAGCAGCTTACCCAATACAGAGATGTGTGTGGAACTCAGAAGTCGTAATTGATGCCACACGTTGTATATACAGGAATCTTCTTTCCTGAGGTCTCTCATTGTCCAGCACCCGCTGGTGGTGTTCAGTTGGAATCGGGGCTCCGGGGGGCCCTCCACCACCAGGCTATCACAGTACACATGGGCTAGGTTTATCCCACAGGTTGGGAAGAGCTGCAGGACCCCGGACTTCTGAGGACACTTCATGTCACAACGACCAAAGTCCGACCCTCTTCTTACATACACCAAATCTGGGAAGGCCGACAGGGCTGGAACCAACAGACCTGGGAGAGAAACAACATTCTAATATTTACAAGCTTTATGACATCATAAAAAAGGTCTGAAATATTGATGTTCAAACTCTAAAGACTTCATACAAGTACAGAATAGTGAGGACAAAGGATATAGATGTCTGGGCTTGTGTAACAGAAGAGTATGTGGTAGTAGAGGGGAGTTTGTTGAGATTTATAGTTTTTACACAAACTTTCCATAGCCCTCCATTAGTGTCATCACGAGCTATATCCAGTAGGTGGCAGTATAGACATGCTCAGGTAGAGCGCAGCCCTTACAGCTCTGACCGTCTCCATACAGATCAACTGAAAGCCCTTCTAAGGATCAACCCGCCCCCCCATATGATCAGCCTGTAGGGCGCCGCCCCCCCATATGATCAGCCTGTAGGGCGCTGCCCCCCCATATGATCAGCCTGTAGGGCGCCGCCCCCATGTGTACCTAGGAGTTCTGCAGGTACATGCTCACACATCGGGCACTTTCTGCATGGATCAGGGCTGTAGCATTGTGCGGGCTGTCCTCATCCCCTGGCTGCAAGAATCAGCGAGTTTTCAGGCAAGGGAATTCCCATTAACCTCCCCAATTGCCCTTCTAGTACAACACAGGACAGGGGGCAGATTCCAGTATTGGGCAGAGCAGCAGCGCTCAGGGCACCGAATGCAAATCCCCTCCCCCTCCATACACACCGATCAGCATTGCCGCACTCATCTCTGCACGGTCTGGTTGCCGCTTTGCTGTGCCAAGAAATGGGCGGAGCGTAATAAAAAAACCCACAAAATAAATCGAGCAGGGGCGTGTACAATGACGTCACAGTCAGTCACAGCTGTGTGTATGAATGCTGCTTATCATATTTTGCCGCCTTACGCCTCTCCCAATACAATCTCCTGAACAGTATGACCTACCGACCTGACATTATCACAGTACACAGGGGATCCTCAAAGCAAGCAGCACCCCAAATTTATTCTCCCCACCCTTAACAACTTTCAACATACCTAGTGAAAATTGAACATCAGGATTGCTGTTTTAAGTCATCTAGAAGCCCAAATTAAACGTTCAAATAAATTATGGGCCTCCAGGGCCACATATAGCGAGGAGGTGCAAACCCCTAAATTATAATTACCCGTCATAAAACACTACCCTGTCTCCTATACTACTTTGAACCCCAACTTCTATGGAACAGGGAGATGTGCAAAACCAAACATTTAGGTGCAAGTCGGGGACACCTGTGATTAACACCCCCCCAAAAGTTCCGGTTTGCTGGTTGCTTCTATCACCTGCACTCCCAATTTCTATGGACCCCTGTACCCCTCAGTTCCAGAAAAATATGGGTTCAGTTGTTGAACTGCCTGTTACACATTGCTGGAGGCTTCTATGTTCTGACAATGCCGTAGCTACAAAGTGCAGCCATAGATATGCTATGACAAGCGAGCAAGGAGGAGGAGAAGAAGACCCTGTCCTGAAGAGCTTACAATCTAGGAGGTGGGGGAAGTATCACACAAGGAGGGAGATATGGAATGATGGGGGAGTAGTGAGGGTTTAGGGGACAGAAGAAGACGGGTAGGTGAGGGTGAAGCGTTGTGTTTTGAGGACTCCTATAAATGAGCAGAAAGTAGGAGCAAGCCGAATAGGATGAGGAGACCATTCCAGAGAGACGGAGCAGCTCTAGAAAAGTCGTGTAGCCGTGCGTGGGATGGGGTTATGAGTGAGGAAGTAAATTAGTAAGTCACTGGAGGAGTAAGAGCGCTAAGGGGAGTATTTTTTTTTACTGGGTCAGAAAGGTAAATGGGATAATAGCTGTGGAAGGATTTGCGTTTCAGGTAGGTGGGTGGGTGGGACAAGAACTGTGGAGGGATTTGAAGGAAAGGCACAGAAGCTTGGATTTCAGGGTGAAATGGAAGCCACTACTGTATATTACAAAGGTGCGTAATTTGATTATTATCTGGCCATAAACTGGAAATCTTACACAGAATAATAATAATAATAATAATAATATCTGAAACTTATCACAAAGAACTGGGACTGTAGAAAATCCTTGCACAGTATTAGTGCCGAGTGAATGTACACGTTCATAGAACCTTAGCATTAGATACCTGCAGGTAATGGAGGAACCAAGCACCTGGGTAATAGGAAGAGATAAGTCAGAAAAATATTCACCTATAATCCCAACCCCCTGGATGGACCGGAAACCAAAGGTACGTATTTCTAAATACTGATTACATTTTACAAAGTTTTCATTTTTAGTGGTTCTCATTGTCAGTATCAGTGTTTTCATTTTTATGGGCGTTCTGCTTTAATGTACCCTGAATGATATCATTACTGAGGAGGCTGCTGGGAGTTGTCATTCTTTCTGGCTGAACACTAGAGGGCGGCAGAGTTGCTCATGTGACATGATTCCTTGCATTGTGTATAATAGATAGGATCAGTCACACTAAAGCTACGTACACACTTCCAATTATTATCGTTTGTAAACGAACGACGAACGATCCTGAACGATATCTGCGAACGATCGTATAGCACCGATCCTGTACATACAGATAACGACACGATCGTTCAAAGATATTGTACACACGTTTTTATGAACGACTTTTGCCCAATCGGTCGTTCGTCCGTCGTTCGTTTTGAACGATAAAAATTGGAAGTGTGTACGCAGCTTTAGGCTCCACTTGACCCTATGACCCTGGCTCTATATTCTGCTGGCTCGTACCCTTCACTTGCACCTGGCTCCCTTTTCTGGGTATCCTAAACCTAATACTTTCACCTGGGTCCCATGCCCATTAGCTTCCCTTACACCTGGATAGCCATCTGCACCGCCACCAGATGTAAAATCACAGAAATATCGCCTTGTATTCTTCATGTGAATTTTGTTAATAAAATGTCTGAATATTTCTAGGAGAACACTTTGTATCCATTCAATCTGCCAGGTGAATGGTCATACAATGCCTATATGATGTACACTGGGAGCAGGCAGCGCAATCTGATGGAGCAACTGAACAATATGGCCATCAGATTGTCCTACCTAAAGGGCGATATTGGGGAGCACAATCTGGGTGCAACAATGCTGGGGCTACTCCGCTGCAGAGGTGCAGTGCTGGACCCCCCAGGAGTGTGACAATGTGACCCCCCCTCCCCCAGGAGTGTGACAGTGTGACCCCCCCTCCCCCAGGAGTGTGACAGTGTGACCCCCCCCCTCCATCCTCAGGAGTATCTGAAAATGTGACCCCCCCAGGAGTGTGAAAATGTGGCCCCCGTCATTGTCATGTGGGGGGGGGCGCACAATGTTCTCCTCTAATGATACAATGTATGTAATGGTATGGATTGTGAGATCTGATCTATACTGGGGGGAGGGGTTAAAGCAGAATTGGACCCCCAAAACATTAAAACGTTTATATTCGGGCACCGGAAATGAAGGAGTTAAATATGCACGGACAAATATAGGGGAAAAAAAGATCGTGAAGACATGCAGATTGGATGGGTCACGTGATTGGACACGAAAGGCGGGAACATTAAAGAACGAATCAGATTGCAGAAAGTGTAGTACATCAGCCACCTAAATGACAGCAGCGGGAACTCCTGGGACCATTACAGCTCTGACAGCAGGCATGGACGGCGTGTGGGCTCCTGTACCTGGAGGTAAGTGCGCCGACTTCGGGCCCCTGTGCCGGCAGCTGAATGCGGGCCCCCTGTGCCGGCAGCTGAATGCGGGCCCCCTGTGCCGGCAGCTGAATGCGGGCCCCCTGTGCCGGCAGCTGAATGCGGGCCCCCTGTGCC
>NC_092858.1:175709051-175734073 GCF_032062135.1 Pyxicephalus adspersus
AGGTTGCTGACCCCTGGGTTAGGTTGAAGAAAAAAACATAAGTCCATCAAGTACTGCCACAAGGGAAAAACATATCCCAGATATAAAACTCTAAAGACATAGTTAATCCAGAGGAAGGCAAAAGAAAAAAAAAACCCCCGGGTACAATTTGCTGCAACAGGAGAAAATATTCCTGATTCCCTGAGGCGATAGGATGTTCCCTGGATCGGCAGTCAGCGGCTTTAATCCCCATCGGTTCCTCTAAACAGATAGCCAAAGATGGAGAAGGTGGTTACATGGTAAAGTCGGTAATCCCGAGTCACACTCGGGGTCACCTAAAAAAATAATAAAACCCAAAAAGCCCACTTAGTGCATTCCGTTGTCACCCCCCGCCGTCCTGCAGCCGCTCCAGAGACGTCTTCTTTCTTTGATCCCCAGCGATGTCGGTGCGGGTGGAAGGCGCAGCAGGAAATTTAAATAATTTTGTATTGTATTGGATAGGAAAGAAGTGTATTGAGTAGAATACAAAGAAATCTATACAACACAAAGAGGAAAATGAAACCAGTAAAGTGTAAAGATGCAGGAGAGCGGATTATTTGCCTGCACATTCTGATGATTTGGCTTCCCTTCCTGGATGAGTCCATCACACTGCAGCATGGAAATGTCACTGAGCTGACAGCTGGGAACCTGGACGGACCAATCACAGGCGGCTGGCTGACAGAACTTTTGCACTGCGCGCTCCCGCACGGTCGGCCATATACGTCACGTCACGTGACAGCATAGCCACCGGTGATTGGACGATACTCAGTAGAACAGTACTTACAGTAGAGCAGACGGAATATTAGGAGTTGGTGGCTGATTGCAGAAACATCGGAGGTGTCGGGAGACTTACCGCAATCTGTGCTGGAAGGTAGGTACAGCGACGAGTACATAGGCATATTATACATATTATAAATTGGATTTTTATTTACATATTATACATAGGAGTATTATACATATGATACATATGTGTATCATAGGAGTATTATAGGAGTATTATATATATATTAAACATAGGCAAAATATACATATTATACATTGGAGTATTATACATTTTATACATAGGAGTATCATATGAGTATTATATATATTATATATATAAATTATATAGAAGTATTAAATATATTATACATAGGAGTTTTATACATTTTATACATAGGAGTATCATAGGACTATTATACATATTATACATAAGAGTATTATACGTATTATACATCTTTGTATCATAGGAGTATTATATATATTATACATAGAAGTATTATACATATGAGTAAAATGGGGGAGTCTGGTGGTGCATATTGTGGCCCTGTTCATACTTATGGGAACAGCTATACACATATTGGCCCCTAGCAGTCCTTCAGATTATCACTTTGCCTATTGGAATGACCCTGGGCCTTATGAAGTACACTGGGCACACCGAATGCCATTACATGATTGCCATTCACAATTCAGATGTGCTTTTTATTTACAGATGGTTAGCAAAGTGCAAACAGAAGATCTTCCTCTGGGTATCTTGGAGGTTGGATTTTCATATAATACCCACCAAGATGCTGCAGCCACCGATGAAAAATCTGACAATCCTTCTCAGAGTCACATGGAGGATGGACAAGTTAATCAATCCACCGGTGACACTGGAACGATGAGTGGAACTGCACCAGGCAGTGTACCCACCCAAACAGACAGGTACGTTTTCACACCCTTGTGCATGTTTTTTTTTCCATTGATAGACTATTTGAACAATAGGAGAGCACTGCTAAACTTTAATAAGTACCAGTAGTTTACTGAAAAGCATTTACCCTCCAAGGGTCACTAAGTTGCCCCCGGCCTTTTATGCCAGTTATAATTTATAACAACTACTATTGCTAAACTACTTCTCTCTACTGATCCTAATATAGAGCTCAAAACAACGGCCCCTACTACATCACAATATCTCGCGATCAACAAAGCAAGCCCACAGTTATCAAGTAGAATTGGGTTTTGTAAATTAATAACTAGCATTTGTGAATTTATTCTTAAACGTGACTGTTGATCATTTTATTAAATGTTTATTTGTATTGGAATGACCAGAAATGTTTGCATTTATTTTTCTAGCTTAAGTAAACAATTTAAAGACATCATGGACCTTACTAGGGGGTCATTTAGCCAAGTGAAGAAAGCGATGAAAAAAGAAGAAGAGAAAGTCTATGCTATAAAAGTTATACCTCTGCTAAACTAGTAAGTGTTTTGTGTATTCTTACACTGGAATCTGAACATAAAACTTTAAACTAAACTTTTATATATAAAAATAATCTGCTTGGAAGCAAACACTGCAGGATGGTAGTTGGGTCTGATGTTCAGGATAAGAGATCATTTCCTCACAATTCAGTTATGAGACCAAACCCTCCTTTCTATGTAAACCCCTGGTTTTGTCTTTTTTATTAGCTTTAGTTTAAATTGCCCATATAGGTGACCAGGTTTTATATAAACTGAAGGTTTCTGAATTGAGAAAGAACTTGTTTTTTTAAATAGTTGAATTTTATGTTTGTATTGTAATAGGTTATTATGTTTCCTGACAGCTCCATGTCAGCAGCTATGTTCGGGTAGAGCCATTCTGGAAAAATACATTTGTGAAAGTTGCTTCTTAGAGGCCCCCAACTATAAAATGATAAAACAAGTGTTCCAGGAAAGACTTCGAGATATTAGGACACCAGTCTGTCACTAGCGGAGGTGCCCAATTCAGAATGTACGGTTCATGCCCTCCACCTGGCCCAAACTAAGCAAGGACAGGGCTTGTTTGGAATCATCTAAAAGTTTCTTCTCAAAGGAAAATGAAAATGTGAGCTTCAATTTCTCCCCTAGTCCAATCTTTTGTTACGTCTACATATCATGGATTACTATAGAAAAAGATTTTTCTTTTCTTGGAGGAGATCTGCAGCATTATCACAGACAAAAGGAAGCATGGAGCTTGTCAGGAAAAGAATAATATCATATACAGTTAGGTCCATAAATATTCGTACAGAGACAACGTTTTTCTAATTTTGGTTTTGTACATTACCACAATTCATTTTAAATGAAACAATTCAGATGCAGTTGTCCTGCAGACTTTCAGCTTTAATTCAGTGAGTTAAACAAAAAGATTGCATAAATGCGAGGAACTAAATCCTTTATTACACAATCACTTCATTTCAGGGGCTCAAAAGTAATTGGACAAATTAATAAGCTGAAAATAAAATGTTCATTTCTAATACTTGGTTGAAGACCCTTTGCTGGTATGACAGCCTGTAGTCTTGAACTCATGGACATCACCAGACGGGTTTCCTCCTTTGTAATGCTCTGCCAGGCCTTTACTGCAGCGGCTTTCATTGCTGTTTGTTTGTGGGCCTTTCTGTCCGAAGTTTAGTCTCCAACAAGTGAAATGCATGCTCAATTCAGGTGACTGACTTGGCCATTTAGAATATTCCACTTCTTTGCTTTAATAAACTCCTGGGTTGCTTTGGCTGTATGTTTTGTGTCATTGTCCATCTGTATTATGAAACGGCTCCCAATCAATGTGACTGCATTTAGCTGGATTTGAGCAGACAGTATGTCCCTGAACACCTCAGAATTCATTCGGCTGCTTCTGTGTCACATCATGGATAAACACTAGTGTCCCAGTGCCATGGCAGCCATGCACGCCCAAGCCATCACACTGCCTCTGCCATGTCTGAATATTTATGGGTCTAACTGTATAAGTTTACACTTTTCTGTTTTGATATTTTTCATTTATAAGTCTTATTTTCTTTGTAGTAATAAAGAACATCTTCTAAGAGAAGTAAAGGCTTTAGCGCACCTTGAATATAAATTTATCGTGCGCTACTACACTTTTTGGTGGGGCGAGAGCGTGGTCAGTCGCTTAGGTGACAGTGAAGAGGACGATTCCACCTCTGACAGCATGGAAATAAACAGGAATTCATGGTAATTAAGATGTAATAAAAATATATGTATTCTTAGAGCATTTATAAACCTAACATATTAGGATGTGTCTGTACTGTCCTGCCAGCAGCAATGGGCTATATTTATTATAGCTCTCCAAAGCTGGAGAGGATACACTTTCATCAGTGAACCTGGGTGATACAGCAACTCTGGAATGGATCTAGTCCAGGATTGGGAACATTTGCTAACAAAAAGCAGATGACTTAAGAAATTCATTCCAGGTTTGCTGGATCACCCAGCTTCACTGATGAAAGTGTATCTTCCCCAGCCTTGGAGAGCTTTACTAATCAGGCCTAATGTTTCTCCTCTAGGGTGACAACATTTGTTCACTGTACTCTATGGAGAAGCAGCATTGTCACCCTAGCTTTCTCATTTGTTTTGGAATACAAATATCTGCTCTCCTCATCCCCATTACATTAGTAAGATGACTTGTAGGTCACAGAAGATATTTGGAAAGGCTCATGACATTTCAGTTCTGAATACAGACTTTGGATTTCAAGCAGGATCAAAAAGAACTTGTCTGTACTTGCAGATAGTTTTGCAAATAGATTTGGGCTGAAATAAAAAGCAGCAACCACATTTAGGATTAGTGGGCCAAAATGTATTTATTTCTGTGCGCAGGTACACTAACTGTACTCTTCATTCAATGTTTCAAGTAAAAACTTGTGACAAGTACAGGAAAGCTCATCTTACCTGCTCATCCCTTTATTTTATAGAGTGCCATCCCAATGTGTAGTATTCTGCACCCCCAGCATGCAGTGTCCTGGCATTAGGAGACATAAAGGAGAACTCAAAATACAGGAACTGGATACACTAAAATATTTATTTATATATCAGATTAGGTGTTAGGATACCATAGCCAGCATATGTTTAAGTTTATATGCTTTTTAAACAATTTTGTTTTACATCCAGTTATTTATTTATTATTATTATCAGCTTTCAAAGGATTCCCAGAACACTATGAATTCCTTATATATCATACAGTAGTAATATTTCCTTACATATTGTTTCTGAAAATTCAGATCGAGGTGTATGGTGGGAGGTGAAGAAGCCTCTGATTCTGGCTCATTGGGCAGCACAGTTGCTCAGTGGTTAGCACCCTGTCCTTTGCATCGCTGGGTCCCAGGTTAAAACCTCGGCCAGGCCAGTGTCTGCATGGAGTTTGCAGGTTCTCCCCGTGTTTGTGTCATTCGAAAAACATGCAGTTAGGTTAATTGGCTTCCCCCCAGAATTGCCCTAAGACGGTATTAATGACTATGGTAGGGACATTAGATTGTGAGCTCCTATGAGGGACAATTAGTGACATGACTATGGACTTTGTACAGCGATGTGTAATATGTCAGCGCTATATAAATACTGTGTAATAATAATTTACCTCTAAATTTTCCTAGAAAATCTGACGTTGCACTCGCTCTGCATCATCTTTGGTTCCCTGAGGATCATAGCGCTAAGGGGGCATACCTTTGTATTATGTATGGGCTGTTTGTTGGACCCATATGTTAAAACAATTAATAATTTCAAACTTCATGGCACCATGCTTACACCACATATACATTTATTATAATACTTTTTCATTGTCTCTGTATTGTGTATCGCTTTGTGTAAACCTAACCAAAGTGTCTGTGTTTTATAGCGTTTCCGATAAAAAACCTGAATTCAGTCTTTTCATTCAAATGGAGTTTTGTGAGATGGGGTCCCTGAAAAATTGGATACAGAATCGCATGACGGAAACTTCAAAAAGCAGCAACAGGAGACAAAGTCTGCTCCTCTTCAAACAAATTATTTCAGGAGTGAAATATATTCATCGTAAAGGGTTCATTCACAGAGACCTAAAGGTAAATAGATTGTTTGAATTAAAAACTGGGCACTGTATGTCAGTCACTATGTTGGGTCACCCAAATTTCATGACAGGAGTAGAGAACACGGTGCTAATTCAAATAGCTTAAACCTGTTCTACCCCCTCCCCCCATCATCTCCACTACACCCGCAAATTACTCCCCCATCATCTCCACTACACCTGCAATCTACCCCCTATCATCTCCACTACACCTGCAAATTACTCCCCCCATCATCTCCACTACACCTGCAATCTACTTCTCCCATCATCTCCACTACACCTGCAATCTACTCCCCCCATCATCCCCACTACATCTGCAATCTACTCCCCCCATCATCCCCACTACATCTGCAATCTACTCCCCCCATCATTTCCACTACACTTGCAATCTACTCCCCCCATCATCTCCACTACACCTGCAATCTACTCCATCTAATAATCTACCCCCCACCCAATAATCATCTCCACTACACACTCAGGGACACCCATTCCAGCGACAACTGTCAAAGATGGGAGTTCCCCCATAATTATAAATTTAATTTCCAGTTTTGTCTGCAGTGGGGAAAGTCGGGAAAATCTCCTCAACAGAAAGATTCCACTTTGACCTCCAAACAAAGTTCTTGTAATTTATAGGATAGGTTTAGTGGTAATGAACTTTGACCAAAAAATGCATTGCTGTAAATTGAAGTTGTTTTTGTCCTTTTACTTGTTTTGTAGCCGGGAAATATACTTTTAGCAAAAAATATGACGGTGAAAATAGGAGATTTCGGTTGTGTGACCAGAGAAAATGGGGACCAACCACAGATGCGGACTCAAAACGTTGGTACCACCTCCTATAGGGCCCCAGAACAGGTGAATATTTAGCTTCATTATACGCCTCTGAACCTGAAATAAGTGTTCTTGTTTTCTAGACTTTCTGAAATTTACACTTTCACCGAAAAGGCCCCACACTCTGTCCTAGATCACCTCCTCCCTAAATACCTACCTACCTGTGTCTGCTCTCCTTGTTCCACCATGGTTCACCATACTTCCAACAAATCTTATTTGTGCTTACCATGGACATGCCGTAGATAGCCCTAGACTTCATTCTTTGAAATTTAAATCTTTGATGTAGGAGCAGCCAAAACGTTGAACAAATTCAGTAAAACTGTTTCTTGCAAAATTAAGCCAATTTAGACCTTATGGGGTAGAACAGAAAGGGCCCAGTGGTCAAAGGCAATAACTAATTCCGGTGGTTTGGATGGAGGGATTTGCTTCCTCAAGTCAGTAAGCACAGATCCAAACGATGAATGATGCAGGGAAATCCTTGCATTGGAACAGCTCAGGTACAGCTTCTTCACCAGCATTGAGAACACTTGGCAGCAATATAGTGACATCTCCAAATCTCACTGCAAACCTAGTGAAACTAACAGAGGTCGCAGATCCTTAGATGATCCCAGGAGATATACGCCATCTACAGAACAGCATTGCCTAGGCACAGGGGACTGTCTTTCCCCTATCCAAAGGACCTCACCCCTTCTCCCAGCATGCAGCAGGTAATTAGGTTACCATTTGCTGCCTGTTTATCTGACTGTTTAGGACTTCGTCTAGCTGATTGCCCTTGGAATAAGTTGAAGTTGGGGGTACCTGTCTGCTATATCCCCCTCTGTTCTCTGAGCAGTTTGTTGGACCACCATGAACTGAGATGCCTAAGAGGGATCAGAAGGTTCCTGCACATAATATACGGTACTTATGTTTATTATTATAATAATAATATTCATATACATATATTAATAAACCCAAAAGCCTACAGACTCATTGCTGGTCATTGGGGGATGGAACCAATACATAAGCTCTGTACATGCTGTACTATATAAATTACTCACCACAGAGTATTACCTACAGGGGAGGAAACCGAAGATTCTCCAGAATACAGAAATAATGAAAACGCATCCAGGGACTTTCCCTCTGTGAATTGCTGAACATTTTTGATGCTGGTAATCTTCATTTTAATATAAATTCTGTTTTTTCCCAACAGGAGGGAGATCGTTATGGATGTGAAGTAGACATTTTCCCCTTGGGATTAATATTGTTTGAACTTCTTTGGAAGTTTGGTTCAGAGATGGAGAAAAGTAAGGTATGTTTTCATGATTATTAGCCTTGATCTCATCATAATAATTTCCAATTGTATTCATGATGTGGTTATAATTTGTGATAGCATAAGCATTTAAAGCTTAGCCCACCATAATATTTCTGAGTCTGAATGATGATGCAGTCGGCCTCTATTAGGCCTATAATGGGCATCAGTGATACTCCATACTACCCCCAATACACAGAACACGTACGTGGAATGTAAGATATGTGGGAAGGTTTAAAAGCAGCTAATACTGAAATCAATTCTATTCACCTTAAAGAGAGGCGGTCAGAGACTGCAGACATTGTACAGGAGACGGTCAGAGACTGCATAGTACAGGAGACGGTCAGAGACTGCAGATATAGTAGAAGAGATGGTCGGAGACTGCAGACATTGTACAAGAGACGGTTTGAGACTGCAGACATTGTACAGGAGACGGTCAGAGACTGCAGACATTGTACAGGAGACGGTCAGAGACTGCAGACATTGTACAGTATTATTATTAATAATAATAATAAACAAGATTAATATAGTGCCAACATTTACATTAATTAGGGGTAGCAAATGACAGACAGATACAGACAGTGACACAGGAGGAGGAGAGGACCCTTCCAGGAAGAGCTTACAATCTAGGGAAGTATCTCACAATAGGGGGGTATATGGAATGGCGGGAAGTAGTGAGGGGTTTAGGAGATAGAAGAAGACGGGTAGGTGAGGTTGAAGTGTTGGGTTTTGAGTGCTCAATTATATGATCAGAAAGTAGGAGCAAGCAGAATAGGACGAGGAGACCATTCCAGAGAATGGGGGCAGCTGTAGAAAAGTCTTGGAGCCGTGCGTGTGATGAGGTTATGAGTAAGGAAGTCATTAGTAGGTAATTGGAGGAGCGGAGAGAGCAGCTGGGGGAGTATTTATCTATCTGGGTAGAAAGGCGTGTGTATATGTGTGTGTATGTTTTCACGTCCAATACACATTCTAAAATACATTCTTTGAGTGATCATCACACCTATTTTTGTTTTTTCACATAGAAATGGAACAACATCCGCGATGGTGACTTGCCAGCAGAATTCGAAAAAGATTATCCCACTGAGGTACGGACCATTATTATCTCATCGCCTTTTGAAATTCTTTTTATAAATGTATTTATTTTTTTTTTTTCAATTCACTTTGCAGGCATTTCAGATCAAGAAAATGTTGTCACTGGATGCCAATATGAGGCCCTCAGCTAAGAACTTAATGCAGATTTTTTGTGGCAGAAAGTAAAAGGAAACAAAACCACTCAGAGTACCCTGATTCACCTGATTCACCTGATTCACCAACATCAATCCTTGTTCTCTGTAAGCAAACAATCCAGATCAGCTCTATTTCTGTAAAGGATTTGCTGCACTTTACATGCATTGCTTTGTGTCTGCAACTAGCATGACATCATCAGAACAATGTATCAGAACAATGTATATGCAAATGTATCTCATTTTTTATGCTGTCAATCATGATTCTGAGATTAAGTAATTTTGTTAAATGTATATGCATAGCATTATTTATTCGCGGTCCAATGTTCCACAGTTACAATGCTTTGTAACATCAACCAAATCAGACTCAGGCACTTCCTTACCTTCCCTCACCTAATGTAACCTAGTCCCCCAACCAGGTGCTTACTCACCCCTTCCTGTTGGTGGCAGCATTTTTCCGGTGATGCTACCCCAGTACAGTGACTCCCTTCAGTGAACTCCCTGGGCACTTTTAGTTGGGCGCACCACTCGGCACTTTTTTAGAAACCACCCGGCACTTTTTCAGAAACCACCCTGCACTTTTTGAGTGGTTACTATAATGTTGGGTTACAAAATTGGTCCTAAAATTTTCTCACCCAGCTTAAAATAAATCCTGGGGAGAATGCTGCCTTTATAGAGCCTTATGGTGCCATTCTTTTATGGTGCAGACACTGGGTATAAAATCCCTGTTCAAATCTTTAGCTAGGTGGCAAAGTTGTATTTCTTACTGTTAATATTCGTAGGTATAAGCTAATAGTTTGGGAATATTTTCACTTACTTTGTAGGGAAGGATTTGCCTAGGGCCTTAGCCCACAATGGTTTGGTTGGTTGTACAAGATGGATATTATTGGAGTTTTATATTATTAGAATTTTGGGATTTTTAATGTAATTTACATTTTTTTAAAGAAATCTGTACTTGAAGTATCATAGGAGGGTGTTGTGGTTGTTGACATCTTTGTAACATTTTAAAGCTAACCTTTGGCCACAGGTACCCTTCTTTCCTTAGAAAAATGATGAAATGAGCATCAATGGTTTTCTGAGCAGTAATATTGATTGATTTCCAGTACTGAATACCCGGGGGTTCTCAGCACGTTGCCCAATGTGACCCCCTGATGGTATCCTGGATCAAACTAAGACCCAAAGCCGGACTTAGACAATCTCTCCAAGGCTGGACAGGATACTAGGTTTGCTGGATCACCCAGCTTCACTGATCAACGTGTATCTTCCCCAGCCCTTTGGGTCATGATTATTAAACAAAAGGCTGCCCGACAGGTGAGCGCCCCCCTCCTTAGAAGACGTCCAAAGCCTGCAATGGGCTGATTGTGGTTCCGATCCAATTTCCAGTCTGATAAAATTGTAAGCTCTTCGGGGCAGGGTTCTCTACTCCTCACTGTCTGTATCTGTCCGTTATTTGCAACCCCTATGTATTGTACAGCGCTGTATACCATGTTGGCGCTATATAAATCCTGTTTAATAATAATATTGATAAATTATCTAAATTAAAGTGAATCTGTGGGGATTTCGGGGTTTCAGATGTGAACGGATCAGATGTGTCAGTAAATACACAAATTGTGATCATGTTCTATCCTAGATAAACGATCAGAAGGGCAGAATATTGTACATGTGTATGCAATATTTTGTGACCAACCAATCAATCGTATCATTCAGCCTGCTCATATGTATTAATTAACTGATTGTTCCTAATTATTCTTATTTATTTTGGTTAAATTTGAATAACACTTGGTGCTATACTTTGTATATTATCCCGTTATGGGATTAGGGAACTTTACATTCCATATGTGTATTTTTACCCCCGTGACACCAGCTCAGGGTATTTTCTGTGTTTGTTTTTGGGGTTTAGGTACCATTGTTATTTTCTTATATCTGGTGAAGGGTCAGCTATAGGACTTTGGAAAGAGTCTGAACCCCTTTCCTTTAATATAGACAAACTCGGGGTGGGAAACTTCTAAAACATTTATGGGATGCTAGGGAAATTCTTTTTTTGGGTTTTTATGGCAATTATGGAAATGATCATTCTGAAAGAAACAAATTTATTGTTAGTTTTATCTTTCTGGAATGTAAAAAAAGAATCATGTCATTTGCACAGAGAGGCTTTAAGTCTTAACAAATTAGTTTTCAATTCATGAATTGTAATTGTCCAAAATATTTTCATTATGTATAGAAAAAGAGAATTTTATAGCCCCTGCCAAGTCTTTCCTTCGGTTTACAGATGTGTGCGCTGAAGTGCCTTATTGGCTCCTAGTGATGCCCCTCCCATCCTGCTGCTGTGAAAGGGAAGTTGTACAATAATATAAAGTGCATTATTTGCATTATTTGCATTATTTGCAATAAATATAATATAAATAAATCAAATTATTTTTTTATATCTGCTCAGGGTTAACGTTTTAGTAACACAGGCTAAGGATTCCAGCACCCCATAAAGAATTATTATATTCCTAAAGCATTGACAATTTCTTGACTCTAAGCTTATTTAAGATATTATGTTTTGTATTGTATATTCTGGTCTCTATGAACAGACTTTTCTACTTAAGCACTTTTTTTTCTATGTTTTTACTTGATGTCCTTTGTACTTCTGTATGTTTTATATCTATTTTGTATACCTGTTCTTTTTACATGTTGCTTTTTATATTTTATTCTAAATACATCAATTTACAGTTGACAATGGTTTTGTTTATTTATTTTACTATGCCATGCTAAATAAAACATCAGGAGTAAGTGAATTAAACTTATTGAAACAGCAAAGAAATACAAAAAAAGTTCACATTTGCATTTGATTGGGTGACAAAAAAAGCATCGCTGAGCCTACTTCCATTATTTCTGGCTGAACACTAGAGGGCAGCAAACTATCCGAAAAGGAAAACTGCACTATAACTGTTTCCTATGATCCCTTGCATTTTGTATTATGAATGTGTGTGATGTGTTACACAATGAGGTGGCTACAAATGAACACATTGTGAATGGAGCATGAATAGTAGCCACAGGGATTAAGAATATGAAGTTCTCGGTAAAGGATAGAAATTATTTAACTAACTGAACGCATATTTTTAGAATGCCAAGAGGAAAGAATGTATCAGTAACACAATTTAGTGAAAAAAGCTACCACCTGTTTCAGTCAACCTCTTTCATACTCAAACTTGTGCTAAACCTGTATACAATATATAGTAGATGTATTGGGCCTGATTTATTAAAGCTCTCCAAGGCTGGATAGGATACACTTTCATCAGTGAAGCTGGGTGATCCAGCAAACCTGGAATGGATTTGTAGCATCTGCTATTTGCTAGCAAATGTTTTGAATCCTGGACCTGATCCATTCCAGGTTTGCTGGATCACCCAGCTTCACTGATGAAAGTGTATCCTATCCAGCCTTGGAGAGCTTTAATAAATCAGGCCCAATGGAAAATGTCACAAGGCCAATGCAAGTTTTTTTTTTGTGAATTGGTGAAAGGGGCAAAGGGCAAAAAGTATGGCGGGCAAAGGTCTATGTAACACGTCCACTCTGCTCCAGTTTTTGAAGTGACGATCAGACTTCAAAAAACATTTTCAGCAACAAAACCAAGGTAGGAAAACAAAAAAGGCTGCTAAAGAATGGTGGCGGGGAAAGGGAAGGTAAATCTCATTCTATCCTGGCTATAAAAGCCAATACATACCCCTCCCCCCAACACACACAGCCCTATCTCTTATTCACCCTCTGTGTGTTTCCCTTATATACGGGTGATTTGCAATATAACGCCTTATGTGATCTGCACTACCAGTTATGTAGTCTGTTACTTTGTCTATGCAATGTTTCCCTTTCCCCATATTATTTATTGATATAAGTGTCCGACTTGATGCAGCAAAGCCCACATGCCGCAAGAAGATTCATTACATGCAGGATTCCCCTTCTGTCCTGGCCAGTTTATCACTTTGCATTCTTTTTAGTAATAGGCGCTCTGTTTCTGGCTCATATGCATGGGAGATGAATTATTCTTGGCAGCCATGTTACGAATGAATGTGCATGAATAAAAATAATTGTTGGCAGTAAGTTAGATTTTCTCCAGGTACTCCGGTTTGCTCCCACATTCCAAAAAAATCCAGGTAGGTTAGTTGGCTTTCTCCCCGAAATTGTGAGCTCCTCTAAAGGACAGCTAGTCACATGACTAAGGACCTGTACAGCGCTGCGTAATATGTTGGTGCTATATAAATAGTGTGTAATAATAATTATAGTTGTGAAAAGGATGTCAGCTGACATGTAATTTCTATTCTCATATTTACGATATTTAATCAGACAATTTGAATAACTTGTATTGCTTTGTATACAGGCTGTTCACATAGCAAAGTGAATTGTCCCTTTGCAAGAGATATTTCATTTATTATAAGTCAATGAGATGAAGCTCCGCTGACTTCATGCAATGCAAGTTTTTCTAAGATTTGTAAAGTGATCAGTCACCGGGACAGTTTTAGCGTAACCATTCTTGGTTTCAGCCACATCATGTGTGACTAATAAGCAATAGGTGAAATCACATAACTACTTTCTAGAAAGCTTCTCTTCTAGGTTCAGACACAGGGAAGTATTCTCACAACCTAAATACTGTCGGTATTACCGGAAAGGGGAAGTCATTCAGCAATTCTTCAAAACAATGAATCATTTTAGGCCGTCTTTCATTTAACATTTGCTCAGCACAACAAACTAAAAATTTATTTAAAATACAACATGTTTCAGCGTTGCTCAATTCTTTTTCATCCACTATATATAGTCAGCAAGATTTTTTGTCAGCAAGTTCCTTCTCTTATTACTGCCTG
The DNA here is from genome assembly GCF_032062135.1 of Pyxicephalus adspersus. Classification (NCBI taxonomy): domain Eukaryota; kingdom Metazoa; phylum Chordata; class Amphibia; order Anura; family Pyxicephalidae; genus Pyxicephalus; species Pyxicephalus adspersus. Next base: position 175,723,036 of record NC_092858.1, read on the forward strand.
ATAAGCAATCCCCATTGTTCCTCTCAGAAGGATAATAGAACATTTAGGCAAACATATAAAACTTTCAGTTTTCAGTCAGATTATATAAACCAAGGGAACTTCTTGTAATATTTTATAATAAAATCTTGTAGTGATCAGGACTGGTCAGAAGAAATAAAAACTGTCCAGGTAAATAGGCAGAACCATTCCCAGTATGGATTTATAATATAATAGGTCAGGCGCCATCCTATTACTAATAATAATACCATTCTGCATGACCAGTAAGAGAGCCATCCTCATCATCATCACATCCAGAAATGTCACCGTCTGCTACAATAATGGACATCGGGTCTTCTTTTCAGGTCACTAATACTTTCTGCACTTATTTTGTATGGCAGAAGTACAGCAAAGCATAACATTGCAGGTATACCATCCAATGTAGTGCTACAAGTAGACTTATGGGGGCGCTCCAAGACACTCAGGACTGCATATTGCTGCATTCAGCTGAGGAACATGTCTATTGGTTGTCGCTGCCCTCTGCTGGTTGTCACTGCCCTCTGCTGGTTGTCACTGCCCTCTGCTGGTTGTCGCTGCCCTCTGCTGGTTGTCCCTGCCCTCTGCTGGTTGTCACTGCCCTCTGCTGGTTGTCGCTGCCCTCTGCTGGTTGTCGCTGCCCTCTGCTGGTTGTCACTGCCCTCTGCTGGTTGTCACTGCCCTCTGCCTGTCTCCCATGGTTTTGTTCCGTGATCTCACCCCATACCACACAGACATTACACTGCACACCCACATTGCTGCCTAATATTACCCCAACCTTCCTTCATGGTGTCCTCCCCTGCATAATGCCTATCCTACCCAGAACACCAGTACCCCCCCCCTCCCCCCAGGGCACCAATCTCCTCCCCCTTCCCCCAATACCTCCTGGGCCACCAACCTCCTCCCATCTTTTAACCCCCCTTTGGGCACCAATCTCCCTTCCCCTTCCCCTAATACCCTCCCCCCAAAGCACCATTCCCCCCTTCCACCAATACCCCCTGGGGCACCAACCTCCTCCTATTTTTTCTTTTAACCTCCTTGGGGCACCAATCTCCTTCCCCTAATACCCCTCCCCAGGGCATCAATTTCCTCCCCCCTTCCCATAATACCCTTCCTCTATTATCCCCCTAAGGCACCAATCTCCTCTCCCTTCCCCTAATACCCCCAGAGCACCAATATACTCCCCCCTTCTGCTAATACCTCCCACCTTCGTTTTATACCTTTCTGGGGCACCAATCTTATTCTCCTTTCCCCAGTACCCCCCAGGGGCATCAATACCCCCCTCCATCTTTATCTCTGTATTTACTTACCTCACCTTCATCTGAGAACCCCTCTGTTATAAGTGGGGAGTGCCCCTATGATGGTAGGTACCCCCCTGTATGAGGACCTGTCTATTCTATGAGGAGTGTACCCATGTACCATTTCACCTCCCATACTCTATTACCCCTTTACTATTCCTTCCCTAGCATATCCAGAACTCTAGGGGTCATCCCGGGTCTGAGAGCCCCTTAGAGGGCCATTCAAACATTTATTAAACATGTTCCTCAGCTGAGTGCAGCAATATGTAGTGCTCAGTGTGTTAGAGCGCCCCCATAAGTCTTCTTGTAGCACTCCAGTGTCAACCCCCTCTTCCCCTGACCTAGAAATCACCCTGTACCCCATGAGGACACTTACCTTTACCCCTAATGAAACCCTTCCCATAAAATCCTCATCATGTCTGGGTGTCCTCCCTCACTTCATCCTCAGTGTGACCACCCTCAAGAGAACCTGCCCCCTATTTCCACCACCCCCGCCCTGCACCATGAAACTACTATGCAGGGCATTAGTGCCCCACAATAAACCCTAATCAATATTAAAAAAAATCCCTACCCCAATCCCTCCAAAACAAACAAACACAAAAAACTACCCCATTACCCCCCTCCATAAAAACACCCCCATCCCAAAAATAACTATATTTTAAAAAAATCTTTGTTATTATATGGGTGATTATCACGCGGGAGACTGGGGTTCGATTCCCTGATGGGACAAGTATCTACCTTTAAGTCTCATCCAGGTGAGAGAATAAAAAAGGAAAATAAGTTTGACCGTTCTATCCATCATACACAATGCAAGGAATCATGTGACATGATGTTTTCTTATAAGCCGGAAGCTGTCATTGGAGCAACTCTGCCGCCCTCTAGTGTTCTGCCAGAAAGAATGACAACTCCCAGCAGCCTCTGCTGACAGCATAAACCAAACTCGCTGTATATATTCTTCATATATGTTATGTGGGGACCCAATTGGTTACCCCCACTGAGTTCAGTAATGATATCATTCGGGGTACATTAAAGCAGAACGCCCATAAAAATTAAAAAACACTGATACTGACAATGAGAACCACTAAAAATGAAAACTTTGTAAAATTAAATCGGTATTTAGAAATACGTACCTTTGGTTTCCGGTCTATCCAGGGGGTTGGGATTATAGGTGAATATTTTTCTGATTTATCTCTTCCCATTGCCCAGGTGCTTGGTTCCCTCCATTACCTGCAGGTATCTTATGCTAAGGTTCTATGAATGTGTACATTCACTCTGCACTAATACTGTGCAAGGATTTTCTACAGTCCCAGTTCTTTGTGATAAGTTTCAGATATTATTATTATTATTATTGTTATTATTATTGTTATTATTATTATTAATAAACAGGATTTATATGGCACCGACATTACAAATAATCCTTCCAGAATTTGATGACATAAATTCATCCCACAGTTTCTGTAGACTTAGCTACACATTCATGCTGTGAATCTCATCTCTGTTGAGTTTGGAGGCAGTTAGTGTTCTTCTATCTGTTTGCAGAATTATTATTCATCAGATCGGGCTGCATGTTCGTGGTTTTGGTGATCTGTTGCCTAGGGCTCAGTTTTCTGTTATTGGCTAGCAGGAACCCAATGTGATCTCTTCTGTTGTAGCCAATCCACCTCCAGGTACAACATGAACATATGAAATGGTTTTCACCCCCACAGTTGTAATGAGAAGTTATCAGAGTTCCATATTTATTAGTTTGAACCAGTCTGGCCATTCCCCATTGTCATTGGATTGTCATTGGATGTTTTCTCACCATTCTGGCCACCATTCTTTGTGTAAATCCCAAAAGATTGGGTAAAAAAGAAATACTCAAAGCACACATGTGGTACCAAAAATCACAGCAAGGTCACAATATTACAACTTCTAGATAGATCACCCTCCCCCACACTCTGATACTCCAATAGTTTTCCAGGCATATGGGCTCGCTGATGTTTGAAGAGAACATAATCCATACACTAAGGACTATACCCAGCCCCCACAAATTACACAGTCACATCGATAACGTTTTTGTAGTTTAAAGTTTTCTCCTCGTAGGTACTTCTTCTATCTACCTCATAGCTGGATCATGACCCCATTAATATGGCCCTGATTTATTAAAGTTCTCCTAGGCTGCAGAGAATATACTTTCATCAGTGAAGCTGGGCGATCCAGCAAACCTGAAATGGATCTGGTCCAGGATTGAAAACATTTGCTAACAAATAGCTAATGACTTTTAGGATATCCATTATGGGTATGCTGGATCACCCAGCTTTACAGATGAAAGTGTATTCTCTCCAGGTTTGGGGAACTTTAATAGATTAGGGTCTATGACTTGTTGGTCTCTTCTAGCTCGGCCATCCCATAAGTCATGGTCATTGAAAGAATTCCCGCTTTCCTCAAAAGAGCATGGAGAGAATCCGTGTTCCGAAATTTCCAAAAACTTTGCCCTAAACACAATCTCCACTTCTGATCTCAGCATTTAAGGGGGGCTTTTAAGGATCTTCTCCAGTTCCTTCCCACTGCAAAAAGTAACAAACCTCATATGTATCACAATTAGAATCGCCTTCAGTTTAGCAAATTAAACTTTCAAATCCTCCCCCTCGATGGCCAATAAAGATAATGTACATAAGGCAGATCTAAATCACAAGTTATACGGATATGGCAAATTGTGTTGGACTGGATATAAACCTATACATCTATAATGGAGGAATAATTCACTTATAAGTGATCACCCATCGGCAAGTGTATTATACTTACATACCCTGCATTGCCTTTAAGACTTGGTATTAAAATGCCGATGGTACATAATCACATAAAACAAATTAAAAAATGAAAACAAAGCGACTTTAAAGGCATAAATATAAAAATATTAAAAATAACATTTATTTTATTATACCAATCAGAATCAATTTGTTGCAAGTAACTTTTTATAAAACATTCCCCACACTAGGAATATACAGATATATACAAGCGTCACAATCACAGCTCATCAAGCATCAGAATTCACAATTATGTTTACAAGTGTTAACAATGTAACTCCAATTCATTCACTTCTTTTAGTGGTCCTTGCCCCCCACTCGACGCGTTTTACTTTCAAAAGAAAAACTTTATCAGAAGTATGATAGGGTCAAATTCATTTACTTTTTAATACTTGAGGATTCACAGGGAACGATTTGCTGTGAAATAGGTAGTTATAATAATGGTATAATAATGTAATTATAATCTCAACACATAATAAACTAGTTAATTTAAAATTACCTCCATTATATAATAATCATGTGGGTAATGAAGGCAGTATCCAAATAATTGTGAATACATGTATCAATAAATCAAATACTCCTTAGTAAAGTATCTATGGCTTAAATTGCCTTTGGCTTTAAATGAACATTCACCGTATCTATAAATGGGTGAAAAAGGATCTCCTTGTGTAGGTTTTAGAAGGTCAAATGGCATCTTTTCTATCCAAGCTTACAATACAAACATACTGAAATAAAGAATGAAGAAGAGTAGTAACACCAATGTCATTCATGTTCAGACAATCAGATTTGTGGTTACATTGTAGCAAGTTGTTATGTTACCTGAGGCTTTTTTATATTTATACCTTTAAAGTTACTTTGTTTTCTTTTTTTAATTTGTTTATGTATTATACACCTGGGGTGTGGCATGCCATCCGACAACTTAGTATAGGTATTATTATTATTATTAATAAACAGGATTTATATAGCACCAACATATTATGCAGTGCTGTACAAATACATAGGAGTTGGAAATGACAGACAGATACAGACAGTGACACAGGAGGAGGAAAGGATCTTGCCCTGAAGAGCTTACAATCTAAAAGGTGGGGGAAGTATCACACAATAGGAGTTAGGTATTTCTATATATGTGGTCACATAAACGTAACCAGTTATTCTCAGTTTCCTGGCCATGGCCAGATCTTGTGCCATCTTCATTCCCCAAATAGGCGATCGCTAGGTGGCACCTACTGCTGATATGGGAAGTTAATTAAAAGATGGCGCCTGCATCAGCTGGAGCGGGGACTAATTGGCTCTTACAGAAAAACAGCCATGTCAATATTAATGTATGGATTGTATATAAGGAACATTATGTATTTTATAAACATTCTACCCCTGAAGGATTTAAAACTTTAAAAGCAATAGATGTTGGGATCCTCTGCCGTCTATATGGGGGCATTTCCTTTACCTGTTGTCCTGGAGAAGAATAGAAATGGAGGCATTGGGGCTGATTTACTAAACAAATGTCACCGCTCCAGTTATTTCTCCCTGCAAGCATTCACCCAATCATATGCAAAAAAAAGGCTTTTGATTGGATAGTTGAAGTCAGCAGGGCTTCATCTCATTTACTAAGCTAAGTGAAATATCCCTTGAAGGGAAACAATTTACATTGCTAGGTGAACAGTTAAAAATCAGTTGTATTTTCACTCATTTTAGATATTTGTAACAGAACGTTCAAACAACGCGGTGGCTCAGTAATTAGCGCTCTGGGCTTTGCAGCGCTGGGTCCCAGGTTGGAATCTCGGCCAGGACATTATCTGCATGGAGTTTGCAGGTTCTCCCCGTGTTTGTGGGGGTTTTCTCTGGGTACTCTGGTTTCCTCCCACATTCTAAAAACATGCAGTTGGGTTAATTGGTTTCCCCCCAAATTGACCTTAGACTGTAATAATGACTATGGTGGGGACATTAGAGCTCCTTTGAGGAACTGTTAGTCACATGCCTATAAACTTTGTACAGCACTGCAAAATATGTCAGTGCTATATAAATACTGTGTGATATTTATAACATTGAACAATCTCACCTTGATTCTTACCTTGTTTTGGGGGCACAAAAAACGTGTTTTGCTACATTTTTCGACCAAGACAAAAATGTAAAATCTCCCCAGAAGTATAAAATCATCCAAAGTCCATCCTAAACTAAAAAACATCACACTTTACCACTTGATTTATGGGCTGTTGTTAATGTGACAAGGATTGGTTCTAAATATTGAATAGGAACATAGAAGAAATCACACAATAAGGAAAGCGTAACAACTTTTATTGCATGGCTTGACTTCCTATTTACCCAACACCAAGAACATATAAAATAATATAAAATTGGATTGAGCCGGAACCCTGGAATATAAAACATTTCTGTATAAAATTAATGCATAGATAAAATACATTCATAGTTCACTTGTCGGTGTCACACAAACACGCAATGTTATCTTATAGATCCTGGTACACAGGCAGACAATTGGACATAAAGCTCCCATTCGTGCAGTGTTTGGGACGTTTAGACTTCTGTAACAGCAATAAAGATGACTGTCCTTAATTCCAACTCTTTGTAACATCTTAGCAGTGCTGTGCTGTACATTAAATAAGGGTTGCAAATGACAGAAACATACAGACAGTGACACAGGAGGAGAGGACCCTGCCCCAAACTTTAATCCTTACTGCTGTAGCATGAGATCATCCAAGGCACTACTGGCCTCCGTTATTTTTAAGGCAACTGAAGTAAGACATGATGATGCTACTACTGTGTGGCTCATTGTTCTCCTTGCTGGAGAGGAACCTGTACCTGAGGTGCTGCATTGTAAGGATCTCCCTGCTTCAGCGCATTTTTGCTTTATTTTCCACTCCTTCTCCATCTTCATCATTAACCCACAAGTCATCTGACCAATTATTAGGTGGGCAGCAGATATAAATAAGTCAAGCTCTGTTCCTACAAAAAAGGCACATTGCAGAATAAGACGTGGTAAGTCAGTAATGGGGAAAATACTGGCTTCACAGAGACCACTGGCAGCACTGGTAACCAATCTTAAGTTCTTTGCTTGGTAACCAATCTTAAGTTCTTTGCTTGGTAACCAATCTTAAGTTCTTTGCTTGCATGCTTTGGATTCACAGAACAGGTTCTCTTTTCTGCTTCCCTGTATAGGCTTCAGTGGGAAGATAGTAGGCTTTATAAAGTGTCACATCATAAACCTCTTGCATATGAGGTTTACCTGCTATTCCCTTTGTTCCAAAAAATTTGTTCTTCATTAATAAAAAAACATTGGTAATAAAAACATACCCTGGCAAATTCATCAGTAAAATCAGACATATGCATAGTCCATAGTTTAATAGTTCTACATTCTGTAAGACCCTGAGATCAAGTGATATTATGACTTTGATATAAAGATATGAAATTTTGGTTAGGAAACCCTGCACATCCAATAAATATTATGCTATTAATAATAAAATAGCAATAAGAACAACTAGCAAATTCATCAGTAAAATCCCTTGAGAGGAAATGTATAAAGGGGTCCATATAGAGAACTCTCTTTCCGATTATTCACATTACACAGCACAAGGGGGCGCTCTTTGTGTCTGTAGCAAAAGAAGTTTAAACTCCGGATAAGGAAGGGATTCTTCACTGTAAGGTGTGTGAAAATGTGGAATTGGGTTTCCTCAGGAAGTAGTTTCAGCAAGTTCTAAAGATTGCTTGAGGAAAAAGCTGGATGATTTCTAGGAGCACAGAATATAACTGGGGATTAAGGCTTTAAAGTGAAGATAACAGAGACTGCTGATCCAGGGAACATCCGATTACCTCATGGGATCAGGAAGGAATTTTTCTCCCATGTTGGAGCAAATTGTACCCGGGGTTTTTTTTTGCCTTCCTCTGGACCAACTATGTCTTATACCTCCATGATACTTAGAGGTAGAGCTTCAAAGTCCTCGTTGATGGTTCTGGTCCGATCGTGGATGGGTTGTGCATATCCAACCTCCATGATACTGAGAGGAAGATCTTTAAGGATCTGATTGTTGTTGCTGGATACATTGCAGATGGGTTGTCTAAATCCAACCTCCATTGCACATGGGAAGAATAAGTTCTAAACTCTTTTTTGCAAAAAGTCTGAAAATATAAAAGACAGTTCAGGATATTATTTTGATTGTTTGGCAAACTGTTTGAAATATTGCCCTAAAACGGTTTCCTTATTTTGACCCCAAATTTCAGCTCTGATACATCAATGTCCAATTTATTGCACTAGGCCAGCCTTTTTAATACTCTCTAATAATCTAATGCTTGCCAAGTAGCCATACCTCCCAAAAGAAAAGAGTTGTATAAGCCATGTGTAACAACCTCTAAGTCAATACTTTAGAGAGCCACCATTCCGGCATTTACAAGACTCTTGGGATATGCAGCCACTAGCCCGGCCCATCTGGTTTTGCTCAAGAATTGCCTTAAATTGAGCGCCATCCATCTTTCCTCAATTCTGTTTCTGCCTATAAAAAATCCCCACTGCATAATGTTGCCACCACCATGCATAAGTAATATTTACCATTTTTCAGCTCCTTAAGAAAATATTATAAGCAAAGGTAATTAAATATAAAACATAATACAAGGTTATTTTAAATGTTTTATTATATATTATATACATATATATTATGGAATGTTAAATATTTCTGCTCCTGCACTCATATGTGGCATGTTCTGATCCTTGCACTCTACATACAGTATAGAATATATTATGTTACATACGACCCCTGCATCCTAAACATCGTATGTATCATGTTACATATTTCTGAACCCTACATTTTATATACAATATGTATTATGTTACATACTCCTGACACCTGTACTCTATACACAATATGTATTATGTTACATACTCCTGACCCCTGCACTCTATATACAATATGTATTATTTTACATGCTCGTGACCCCTGCACTCTATACACAGTAAGTATTATGCTACATACTCTTGCCCCTGCACTCTATACATGGTATGTATTATGTTAGATACACCTGACCCCTGAACTCTTTATACAATATGTTTAATGTTACATACTCCTGACCCTGCCCTCTATATACAGTATGTATTATGTTACATACTCCTGATGCCTGAACTCCATAAACAGTATGTATTGTGGTACATACTCCTCACCCCTGTACTACATACAATAAGTATTATGTTACATACTCCTGACCCCTGCACTCTATGCACAATACGTATTATGTTACATACTCCTGACTCTGCACTCTATATACATTATGTGTTATGTTACATACTACCGACCCCTGCACTCTATATACAATACATATTATGTTACATACTCTTGACCCCTGCACTCTATATACAATATGTATTATGTTACATACTCCTGACCCCTGCACTCCATACACAGTATGTAGTGTTACATACTCCTGACTCCTGCACTCTATACACAATATGTATTATGTTACATACTCTTGACCCCTGCACTCTATATACAATATGTATTATCTTACATACTCCTGACTCCTGCAGTCTATACACAGTATGTATTATGTTACATACTCCTGGCCCCTGCACTCCATACACAGTATGTGGCATGGTACATTATCCTGACCCCTGTGCTTCATACATAGTATGTATTATGTTACATACTCCTGACCTCTGCACTCTATATACAGAATGTATTATGTTACATACTCCTGACCCGTAGACTCTATATACAATATAACATTGCCATGAAAGAACTGAGGTGAATTGCTCCAAAAGGGACATCTGGTTCTATTACAACAAAAACAAAGAAATTCTATTCACGTAAAGGGGAATGGGTTTTTTTTCAAACCCATTTGAAGGAAAATCTTCCTGGGGCCACAAGTGTAATACTCTTTTCCATATGTCTATCACTGATCTGTATGTATGGGGTTTATAGAATGACTGTAGATTTAACACAAACACTTAACTCTGGTACCAACCCCAGACTAAATCAGTAAAAGCAGTGACACAATACCGCCATCTAGTGGCTGTCACATAAGAAGTTACATTATAGCACTATAGCAGAAGTTTTAACTAGCTCAGGATGCTGACACCTGGAATGCTTGTCGAGGAGTAGACATGCAGGATAACAAATTACATATACGGAATATTGTGTGTCACATTCATTGCTTCCCAAAATATGTGATTTCACTTAGCGACAGCTGTCATATAATTGTATCTTACCTCCTTTTATATTAATTTATTAGAGGTATTTATATTACATATAGAACTGTCACCTCACTGCCTTCTATATCAGAAAAGGTTATGAGGTCAATAAATGACCCCTTGGCCACCCCAATATCTGCCCTATAGTGATCAGAGTTGTCCCTGCTTCAACATTGTAACAAGATGAACCCCGGACAGAGATAAATCCATCGCTCCCAGAACTCAGCAGCGGTCAGAGCTTTACATACCGAGCACACCCGCCTGCTCCTCCATCTGCTCCGAGACACACCGAGTGACAGCGGAAAAGCTCGAGTCTTCAGGAGATAAGGAGGAATAATTATGCATGCCCCGCCCTCGCGTTTCACATACCCCGCCCCTTTGACCTGAGTTCTGCACTGTATTTGCATTCCAGCTATAGTTAAACTTCTTCTTAGGATGCCAGCCGCCGGTGTGTTATCTCCCACACCTCTGCAATCACATTACCTATAAGATAACAAATATTCTCCTTATATTAGCAGGTCTGTAGAGCATTAACAGATGACAGCATGCCCCAGGGTTATTTCCCATTATGTGCCAATCAATGCATAGAACATTCACACCTTACCTGCAGTCCCTGCAGATTTATAAAGCGGTTTGATGAAAGCGAACCTGAACTTGAAAAGTAAATATTTCACTATAGAGAAAATCTAGAATTGTTCGTTGTACCCAAGCAGTACAAGAAAATGGAGCTTTTGCCTTTAATACCTGCAAAAAAA
>NC_092858.1:175735024-175799199 GCF_032062135.1 Pyxicephalus adspersus
CTGACACCTGTACTCTATACATAGTATATGGCATGGTACATACTCCTGACACCTGTACTCTATACATAGTATATGGCATGGTACATACTCCTGACCCCTGCACTCTATAAATAGTATGTGACATGGTACATACTCTTAACCCTGCGCTTTATACATTGTATGTAGCATGGTACATACTCCTTACCGTGGCACTCTGGATATTGTATGTGGTATAGAACAGCCTCTTGACCCCTGCACTCAATACATAGAATGTGGAATGGTACATACTCCTGACCCCTGCACTCTATAAATAGTATGTGGCATGGTACATAATACTGACCCCTGCTCTCTATACATAGTATGTGGCATGGTAAATAATACTGACCCCTGTACTCAATAAATAGTATGTGGTATGGTAAATACTCCTGACCCCTGCACTCCATACATAGTATGTGGCACGCTACATACTCCTGACCCAGCGCTTTATACATTGTATGTGGGATGGTATATACTCCTGACCCCTGCACTCTATTCATAGTTTGTGGCACGGTACATATTTTTGACCCCTGCACTCTATACATAGTATGTGGCATGATACATACTCCTAACCCGCCGCTCTATACATAATATGTGGAATGGTACAGGCTTCTGACCTTGCGCTCTATAGATAGTATGTGGGATGGTACATACTCCTGACCCCTGCACTCTATACATAGTATGTGGTACGGTACATTCTCCTAACCCTGCGCTTTATACATAGTATGTGGCATGGTACATAATACTGACCCTTGCGCTCCTATACATAGTATGTGGCAAGGAACATACTCCTAACTCATGTACTCTATACATAGTATGTGGTATGGTACATACTCCTTACCCCTGTATTCTATACATAATATGTAGCATGGTACTTGCTCCTGACCCCTTTACTCTATACATAGTATGTGGCATGGTACATACTCCTTACCCGTGTATTCTATACATATTATGTGGCATGGTACATAATCCTGAACCCTGCACTCTATACATAGTATGTGGCATGGTACATACTCCTGACCCCTGCACTCTATACATAGTGTTTGGCATGGTACATAATACTGACCCCTGTACTCCTTACGTAGTATTTGGCATGGTACATACTCCTTACTGCGTTACTCTATATACAGTATGTGCCATGGTACATTTTTCTGACCTCTGCACTCTATACATCGTATGTGGTATGGTACATACTCCTCACCCCTGTACTCTATACCTAGTATGTGGCATGCTACATACTCCTGACCCCTGCACTCTATACATAATATGTGGCATGGTACATGCTCCTGACCTTGCGCTCTATACATAGTATATGGCATGGTAAATACTCCTGATCCCTGCACTCTAAACATAGTATGTGGCACGCTACATACTCCTGACCCGGCGCATTATACATTGTATGTGGGATGGTATATACTCCTGACCCCTGCGCTCTATTCATAGTTTGTGGCACGGTACATATTCCTGACCCCTGCACTCTATACATAGCATGTGGCACGTTACATACTTCTGACCCCTGCACTCTATGAACAGTATGTGGCATGACACATACTCCTGACCCGGCGCTCCATAGATAGTATGTTGCATTGTACATACTCCCGACCCCTGCACTCTATACATAGAATGTGGCACCATACATACTCCTGACCCGGGGCTCTATACATAGTATGTGGCACCGTACATACTCCTGACATGGCGCTCTATACATAATATGTAGCACGGTACATGCTCCTGACCTTGCGCTCTATACATAGTATGTGGCATGGTAAATACTCCTGTCCCCTGCACTCTATACATAGTATGTGACATGCTACATACTCCTGACCCGGCGCTCTTTGCATTGTATGTGAGATGGTATATACTCCTGACCCCTGCACTCTAATCACAGTTTGTGGCATGTTACATATTCCTGACCCCTGCACTCTATACATACTATGTGGCATGATACATACTCCTGACCTAGTGCTCTATACAAAGTATGTGACATTGTACATACTCCTAACCCGCCGCTCTATACATAATATGACAGATGCTACATGCTTCTTACCCAGCGCTCTATACATAGTATGTGGGATGGTACATTCTCCTGACCCCTGCACTGTATACTTAGTATGTGGCACGGTACAAACTCCTAACCCTGCGCTTTATACATTGTATGTAGCATGGTACATACTCCTTACCCCTGCACTCTATATATAGTATGTGGCATGGTACATCCTCCTGACCCCTCCACTCTATACATAGTTTATAGCATGGATCATAATACTGACCACTGCACTATATACATAGTATGTGGCACGGTACATACTCCTGACCTTGTACTCTATACATAGTATTTGGTACGGTACATACTCCTCATCTCTGCACTCTATACATAGTATATGGCATGATATATACTTCTGACCCAGTGCTCTTTACATAGTATGTAGGATGGTACATACTCCTTACCCCTACACTTTATACTTAGTATGTGGCACGGTACATACTCCTGACCCCTGCACTCTATACATAGTATGTGGCACGGTACATACTCCTAACCCTGCACTTTATACATTGTATGTAGCGTGGTACATACTCTTTACCCCTGCAATCTATAAATAGTAGGTGGCATAGTACATACTCCTGACCTCTGCACTCTATACATAGTATGTGGCATGGTACATACTCCTGACACTGTGCTCTGTACATTGTATGTGCCATGGTACATGTTCCTGACCCCTGAAGTCTTTACATAGAATGTGACACTGTACATAATACTGACCCCTGTACTCTATACATAGTATGTGGCATGGTGCATACTCCTGATCCCTGTACTCTATACATAGTATGTGGTATGGTACATGCTCCGGACCTGGCGCTCTATACATTGTATGTGGGATGGTATATACTACTGACCCTTGCACTCTATACATAGTATGTGGCATGGTACATACTACTGACCCTTGCACTCTATACATAGTATGTGGCATGGTACATAATACTGACCCTTGCTCTCCTATACATAGTATGTGGCAAGGAACATACTCCTGACCCATGTACTCTATACATAGTATGTGGTATGTTACATACTCCTTACCCCTGTATTCTACACATATTATGTAGCATGGTACTTGCTCCTGACCCCTGTACTCTATACATATTATGTGGCAAGTGATCATGAGTGACTTTCAACAATAAATGTGTACTGTAGTCTTCTTCATGGAAAAATAAGACATCCCCTGAAAATAAGACCCAGGGCATATTTTGGCATTTCCAAAAATATAAGAGAGTGCCTTATAATCGGGGAAACAGGGTATGTGGCACGGTACATAGTACTGACCACTGCACTCTATACATAGTATGTGGCATGGTTCATACTCCTGACCTTGCATTCTCTATATATAGTATGTGGTATGGTGCATGTTCCTGACCCCTGCACTCTATACATAGTATGTGGCATGGTACATAATACTGACCACTGCACTCTATACATAGTATGTGGCATGGTACATACTCCTGACCTTGCACTTTATAGATAGTATGTGGTATGGTACCTGTTCCTGACCCTTGCACTCTATGCATAGTATGAGGCATGGTACATCCTCCTGACCCCTGCACTCTACACATAGTTTATGGCATGGTACATAATACTGACCACTGCACTGTGTACATAGTATGTGGCACGGTACATACTCCTGACATTGCACTCCATACATAGTATGTCTTATGGTACATACTCCTTATCCCTGCACTCTATACATAGTATATGGTATGGTACATACTCCTGACCCAGCGCTCTATACATAGTATGTGGCATGATACATACTCCTGACCCCTGCATTCTATACTTAGTATGTGGCACGTTACATACTCCTGACCCCTGCACTCTATACATAGTATGTGGTGTGGTACATATTCCTACCAGTGCTGTTTACATAGTATGTAGGATGGTACATTCTCCTGACCCGGCGCTCTATCCATAGTATGTAGGATGGTACATACTCCTGACCCCTACACTCTATACTTAGTATGTGGCACGTTACATACTCCTGACCCCTGCACCCTATACATAGTATGTGGCGTGGTACATAGTCCTAACCCTGCGCTTTACACATTGTATGTAGCATGGTACATACTCTTTACCCCTGCAATCTATAAATAGTAGGTGGCATGGTACATACTCTAGACCTCTGCACTCTATACATAGTATGTGGCATGGTACATACTCCTGACACTGTGCTCTGTACATTGTATGTGGCATGGTACATGTTCCTGACCCCTGAAGTCTATACATAGAATGTGGCTCTGTACATAATACTGACCCCTGTACTCTTTACATAGTATGTGGCATGGTACATACTCCTGACCCCTGCACTTTATACATAGTATGTGGCATGGAACATAATACTGACCCCTGTACTCTATACATCGTATGTGGCATGGTACATACTCCTGACCCCTGCACTCTATACATAGTATATGGGATAGTACATACTCCTGACCCCTGCACTCTATACATAGTATGTGGCATGATACATACTCCTGACCTTGTGCTCTATACATAGTATGTGGGATAGTACATACTCCTGACCCCTGCACACTATACATAGTGTGTGGCACGGTACATACTCCTAACCCTGCGCTTTATACATTGTATGTAGCATGGTACATACTCATGACCTCTGCACTCTGTATTTTGTATGTGGCATGGTACATCCTCCTGACCCCTGAACTCTATAAATAGTATGTGGTATGGTACATACTCCTGACCCCTGCACTCAATACATAGTATGTGGCATGGTACATACTCCTGACCCTGCGCTCTATACATAGTATGTGGGATGGAACATACTCCTGACCCCTGTACTCTATACATAGTTTGTGGCACGGTACATATTCATAACCCTGCACTTTATACATTGTATGTAGCATGGTACATAATACTGACCCTTGCGCTCCTATACATAGTATGTGGCATGGTACATACTCCTGACCCCTGCACTCTATACATAGTATTTGGCATGGTACATAATACTGACCCCTGCACTCTATACATGGTATGTGGCATGGTACATACTCCTGGCACCTGTACTGTATACATATTTTGTGTTATGGTACATAATCCTGGCCCCTGTACTCTTTACATAGTATGTGGCATAGTATATACTCTTGAACCCTGCACTCTATACATTGTATATGGCATGGTACATACTCCTTACCCCTGTATCCTATACATATTATGTGGCATGGTACTTACGCCTGACCCCTGTACTCTATACATAGTTTGTGGCATGGTACATACTCTGATATGTGGGATGGTATATACTCCTGAACCCTGCACTCTATATATAGTATTTGGCATGGCAGATACTCCTGACCCCTGCACTCTATATATAGGATTTGGCATAGTACGTGGCATGGTACATACTCCTGACACCTTTACTGCATACATATTATGTGTTATGGTACATAATCCTGACCCCCTTACTCTTTACATACTGTGTGGCATGGTATATATTCCTGACCCCTGCACTCTATACATAGTATGTGGCATGGTACCCCACCTCCTAGATTGTAAGCTCTTCGGGGCAGGGTCCTCTCCTCCTCCTGTGTCACTGTTTGTATTGGTCATTTGCAACCCCTATTTAATGTACGGCGCTGCGTAATATGATGCAGCTATAAACTAGTATCAATGGAAATATTAGGGCCAACATCACAAGCCAAAACAGGTTTGGGCTAGGACAATGTTCCGTAAAGCGCTGTGTAATATGTTGGGGCTATATAAATCCTGCTTATTATTATTATTATTATTATTATTAATAATAATAATAATAATAATAATCATATTAATAATTTCAGTTCCTATTAAAACAACGACTCGTTCTGCCACCTCGTGGCCAATTTCAATAGTGCACAGCTGTCACAATAGGAATTGCTATCTGTATAAAGAAAAATTTGAAACGAATCTAGAGCGAACTGACGGTGAATAATTTATAAATCAAGCACTTAAAGATTCATGAAAAATGACATTTAAAAAAATAATTAATTTCTTTTAAAAGTTTTTTTTAATTCTTTGATTTTTTTGTTGGCCTATTGATATTACTTCCCACATGCATTCCAGCCATGGGTGTAACTCATGTTGGCAACCATAAACCGTTTTTCTCTATTAAAAGCTGGATAATGATAAATGATCTTAATTTCCTGGCATTGACAAAGCATTGTCATCCTATAAAGAACCTGAACAAGGATGATTTTTTTTTAAAACACTGTAGACTAGAAGACATTTAAATGAAATGATGCTACAGATTGTATTAAAATTCGTGTTATTCTGTCTTTATTTTGGAAAAATCTATTTTCTGGGGACTCAATGAAAAGTAATGAAAACCAGCAAAGGGCCCCATCGCTATCCAAAAAAAGTTTTTTTCAAATATTTCATATGACTTGCTTATATAAAATAAACAAAATTGTGAGATTTTGTTTTATTACCCAGAATGTGATCATGCAATAAATAAAAATATCTGTGTGTCAATAAAGATAAAATACAAACTGACCTGAGGCTGAGCAAAGTAAAAACATAAGATGAAACAATGTTACAATTACATAGTAACATTACATACTCCATATAATATACAGTACATGACATTACCCATGATGTATAATAATTACAATGTTCCCATGCAGACAAGGATTATATATTCCAATAAAGCACACTGGAAAGGAATAGTTTTAATATGCAAAATTACACACTAATAACACATGCACACATATATATCTATATGTATATCTATATATATATATATATATATATATGTAGTGATTGTTATTATACTATTATTATAATCACTGCAACAATCAATAAATGTTGGAGTACTTTCTAAGAATTATTAGCTACATCAGGTATATCCCAGCACTGACATATAATGGATACAAAAGAATAGATATTACAATGCAAACACAAATAAAGATACCAGCAGATATTATCCTAGTGAATGTTAACAACACTCAATGTGAAAAATAGAAAATGGCATGTTTGACCCCAAAACATTGACAATATTAGGACCTTATGTTTTTACCTTGGGTTTATCCTTCACATTACAAGAAATGAAAAACTTGTTTCACTATTTTCACAGCATAAGTGGAACTTTTATTAAAAATGTCTGAAATCTTATGTGAACCCCCTGTAACATTCTGTATGTTTTGTGTGTTTTATCATTCTGTAGTTTTGTAGTGATTATTACTAATAAAAAATCATTAATACTAAATAAAAAAAAATGCATGCAGAATCCATCTGAAAATTACTAAATTTCATTTTTCTCTTCGCCCGGCCCATGTAATATGAATATCATAAGTCACAATGAAGGCAAACTCCAGGTGGATTTCAGCCAAGTAATTGTACAATATAGTAAAGAGGGGAGGAGACATATTCACATTTCTAAATTGGGAGTTTTTCTGGTGCCTTTAGCAATGACTTTAGGAATATCATAAAATCAACAAAATAATAAAATAGTAATAATAATAAATTTGCTAGATATATTGATCCAGTCAGGTTTATATGTTCCGAATAAAACAGATTTCTCCTCCTGTGTCACTGTCTGTATCTGTCTGTCATTCAACCCCTATTTAATATACAGCACTGCATACAATGTTGGTGCTATATAAATTGAATTGATTAATTCTCTCCTCTTTTCATAGCAACTGAGATTTGGTAGTTGTGCCTAAAAAAAGCAAAGGACAAATCTCCAGTATTTGCTATGGTCACCTTGCAGCTGATATTTTTCCTATTTAATAATAATATTAATAATAATCCCACAATAGTAAATTTTCTATACCATCAGATCAAAAAGCAGTAGAAGTTGTTGAGATCTTCCATAGTGGTTGAAACAGATTATTGGGGGTTTGTTACACTAAAATATTAATAAACCATAATCTAATAAGTATATGTATACATCATATTGAGGTATAACTTCGAAGCAGGTAATAAACATTCCATCATCACATATCCTAAAAAACAAGTAAAAATAGCATCGGCAGGAAAGATGTCGAGATGTCAGGCACAATAAAGAAAAATAGAGATCTGAATGTTTGCTTTCAGCTTTATTATTTTTTAATATTAATAACATGTGGGATGGGCAATTAGTGCTTATTCCAAAACTTTTAAGTGCTTCTGAAATTGTGGTGATAGTCCCATATTTCACACTTTGCCAATCCTGCATGAAAGTCCCAGCAATGTCAATGTAACATACACCCTGTGTGTGCCCTAGATGCCACCTTTCATGCAATCCACATTCACACACTATGGCATGTAATGAAATGCCCCTTCTTGTCACATATGAGCTCACCAGGGTCGCTCATGACATTCAGGTTCTGGTGAAATCAGTGCACAACCTCTGCCTGTTTCTTCTCTGGGTACCCCATGTCACCCCTGGGTACCCCATGTCACCCCTTGGTACCCCATGTCACCCCTTGGTACCCCATGTCACCCCTGCTGCTCTAACACTATTCGGATGCCACAGGTCACCGGTGCAGATGATAAAATTGAAGCCACCTACAACTTATTTTTACTAAATGATCCCATTGTCCCAGGGCTTAGGAGCAAAGGCCTTATTCTCTCAAAAAAAAAAAGTTTTCCAGGTAATGGGAAAATGGTGGCGGGTACAATACAAGTGCCTAAAATCAGGGTTCAATGTGTGGATAGCAAAATTGGACGGAGCAACATTTTCTGGTTGATTCCCTGTTCAGAATCCAGAGACCCCATCCAGATGCCCTTTGTCAAAAAACATATGACTTGCACATGAAACTTGGTCTGTAGATGGGACCCCCAAGCCAGGGCAGAACCCATTTTCTGAACACTTTTTCTATCCCCGTTTCTTGTGATCTCGTATGATGGGAGACTAAACATTGTGATATAGAATGGCATAAGAGGTCCCCTGAATAATATATATATATAATACAAATGCTTGCAACCTACTGCTTCATAGATATCAGGAAGTTTTGATAAAACATAACAACCTAGTGAGAATAGAGGGCTAAAGTTGGGGTGCCTGTAGACAAAGGGGTCTTCTGACTACCTTAAAATTGCAGGTTATTACAAACCATTATTCTAAAAATGTTGGGGAAGAATTCCAATCAGGGAATCCCGGCCAAATGTCTTTTGTCATGAAAGTGAAACGTTTGCCATTCTTAGGACTTTTCATGCTAGGATCACCTAAGTGACTAGAGAATCCTGAGAGAATTTTAGGGATCTTTGTGGCTCGTGGGCTGCAATTTGGGGTGCTGGAAGACACAAGGGGTCCCATGAATACTGTAAAAGTATATCTATACCTATTGTTCCAAAGATATAGGGTTTAAAATGTGACAGGACAGACACAGCAATAGGTGATCGGAGGGGCTAACATTTGCAGTGCCTATAGCTGCAGGAGTCCCATGGGCCCAAATAAACTTAGAGGTTAGGGGTTTAATATGTAGGTAAGGTCTGTAAAACATTTCTAATAGATGGTGGGATTTATATTCCTAACCACAAGTTTGGGGCCACACAGATGATTTCTTCCATGAAGGTGGCCCCAGGGGTTTTTGACTTGCAAGTGGGACATCTGGAACTTGGGGTTTCCATATTATATTATTACTGATAGAATGAATCATATTCATTTTGCAGTATTGATGCTGATTCACATTGCAAGCAGAATTCCCCTCACCCAACATTTGGAGCACCGCCATCAGCTGTGGCATCTTCTCCCCAGTGCAGAACTCCCTGACATTCACCGGATAACTTTATAGACAGAGGATTTCCCCTAAGAATGTCTCCACCAAAAGGCAGCCAAATATTACGGAACATCGTCCCAGCCCACATTTGGCCCAGGTCCCGGATCGGATCTGTTTGAGGTTCTATCAAATAAACCTGTTTCGGCTTGTGATATTGGCCCTAATCTTTTTATTGTTACTATTTTATAGCTGCAACATATTACGCAGCGCTGTACAATAAATAGGGTTGCAAATGACCAATACAAACAGTGACACAGGAGGAGGAGAGGACCCTGACCAGAAGAGCTTACAATCTATCTATCTATCTATCTATCTATCTATCTATCTATCTATCTATCTATCTATCTATCTATCTTACAATCTATCTATCTATCTATCTATCTATCTATCTATCTATCTATCTATCTATCTATCTATCTATCTATCTATCTATCTATCAGTCCGTATTGATGGGTAGAGTTTTTTGTGTTCTGACGATACCTTAGAGATGAAATTTTGGGAGGTGTTAGTGATACCTTGCACCTCTAATTTTGGTAACCTGTAATCCTATTCCAGAAAAATTGGGGTTTGGGTGATAGAAGTCTCCAGCAATTTGTAACAGGGCAGTTCATTATGATGGGCAGAGTTTTTTATGTTCTAATAAAGCCATAACAATGAAATTTTAGGGGGTGTTAGTCACAGGTGTCCCCCACTTCCACCTACATTTTTGGTTTTGTACATCTTCCCATTCCAGAGAAATTCAGGTTCAGGGAAGGGGACAGGGTAGTGTAGTATGACAGGTAGAGATGAATTTAGGGGTCACACCTCCTTGCCCCGGGGGTCCATAATTTGTATGTTTATTTCTAGACACTCGTACATTTAAAACAGCAATCCTGATGTTTAATTATCACTAGTTTTTAAAATTGTGACCCCCATATCTTGAAAGGTAGGGAGATGAAATTTAGGGTACTGCTAGCTATGAGGATCTCCTGTGTACCCTGAAAAGTTCCAGTCGTTATTACATACCGTTTAGGAGATCTGGAGGTTTGTACTCCGAGAGATGAAAGGCTGGGGAACATGACATGCAGAGTTTAATCTCAGATGGATTTATTTCTTGGTCATCTCTCTTTGATAGAACTCCGAGTATAGATGGGGAGTATTTGTTATGGACTAACATGGCTGACATTTTTAGGGTACATATCATGCAACAAAACTAACTTTGTATCTTAATATTCAACTCAGATGATTGTATTGTCTCCTAGAAAAACTATGTGCATTTTTAATGTAACATAGCATATATATCCATTCCTAAAGATAATATTAAAAAGCCTTGAAACTCTCTTTTGTAATATGCTGTATATATGATTCCATGTGCATTACTGTTTATCACTGTTAGTCACTGTTGAGTAATTTATTTGCGTATCCTCTCAAAATGAATCTATCTTGGCTCTTTCTTGAAATCAGTGTAAGTGGCAGAGTTCCTTTTAAGCCTGAGTACTGGCTATATAGAATACTTTTATTAAAGGTTTGGGGTGTGCTGCATGTGAGATTGTGTTGCCAGCAGTCGTTTTGCTTCCCTCCTTCCATTTTTAAGACACACTAAGATGTCCCCCCAATCACATGTGGGATTTGCGGGGTAAAAGCGCCATCCCATTGCCAGCACCACAGCTGCTTCACCTGGGGTAACTCAGAATTCCCCATAAGACTAGTCACATTCCTCCCCCATATGATCCACAAATACCCAGAGGCGCCAGCGTAAGATAGAGATAGAACAGGGAGCCCCACTTGCAACCCAAACTCACACTGAGCATGTGCAATCCTCTGTCACATGTGCAATAGACGCCAGTATCCTCGCCGAAATCTGGCGGGAGCTCCTCATTGACAGCCTCTGGTTGCACACCAAGCGGTTCTATTTGTGGGATTGTTCCTGTTTGGAATTTAGCAACGTTTGGGTAAGATAGATTTTATTATCATAACAAGCAGTATAATACATTTTAAATCCATCTATGTTACAAGGAAATTAGAGGATGTGAAAAATATCTTGATCAAACACCATAACAGTTGAAGTACATTTGCTCCCCCACACAAGTGGGCATACCAATAACCAATTTTTTTGAGGATAACTTTCTCATCTACAATCAATGTTACACATGTGAGAAACATTTAAGTATCTCCATCTTTTGATTTATTAATGATTAATTCCCCTCTATGAGCCTTCTTTGATACCCAGCATTATGTATAATTTTCATATATATTTTCTATACCATGATTAGGCTTTTACGAGTACAAACTTTAACTGCTTTCTGTAACCATTGACTTTTAATTCCTATCATCCTTAGTGATTTGTACTGAACAACCACTATACATCCCTTGTGGAAACCTTTCTCACAGTGAATCACAATAGTCTGGAGGTGTCCGATAGCAGTGCCCACCAATCTGCCATGGCATAAACTTGCTTGCTCTCCTGGCTATGTGGCCACCACAGATGGAAACGTGAAAAGATAGACAGATCATTGCCAGTCCTCCAATAACTGATACTTCCAGTGGTGGTGGTAGAGTGACCAACCAAAGGTAGGAGCCAGTATAGCCAGAATGTATATATATATATATTTTTTTTTAAAAGGTAGTTTATGTCATATTTGAGGGTTGTCAGTATAAAATAAATAAAATGTTTTTTCATATTTTGCCATATTTGTTTTTCTGTTTATTTTTTTATGTTTGATCAGTTTATATTGGATATTTCTTAAGCTTGTAGGATCAAGGAGAACAAGAAAGAGTGCAGCAGACAGACAAGGTATAGAAAGATTGGAGAGGAAAGAGACATGAGAGAAGCATAGTATTATTATTACTAACTAGAATTTATATAGTGTCTACATATTACTCATTGCTTCACAAACTTCAAAGAGTTGTCACTAGCAGTCCCTCAAAGGAGCTCACAAATGTTCCTACCATAGTCATATATCATTACCACAGTCTATGGACAAAATTTTGAGCATAAGACTATTAACCTAACTGCATGTTGGAATGTGGGAGAAAACCGGGGAGAACCCTGGAATGTGGGAGTACCCAGGTAAAACCCATGCAAACACAGGGAGAACACACAAACTCCATGCAGATAGTGCCCTGGAACCTAGCGCTGCAAAGGCCACAGTGCCAACCCAAGCATACAGAAATTAAAAATAGACAGAAAGAAAGGTGGAGTTGGGAGAGCCACAGGGAGGAGAAGAGAGATAGTGTAGGAAGAGGATTAGAAAACATGGACGTAAAAGAATTGAGAAAAAAGAGAGCAAGACAGCCACGAAAAAGGCACACATTGAGGGTCAGGCTCCATTTTCTCCTTTGGGGCTAGCCATACCCTCCATTTGAACCTGGCTTCCTTGCTAGTCATCCTCAAACCAACACGTGCAGTCCCTGGCTCCCATTCTAATTCATCTCAGAACCCCCATATGCACCTGGCTAACCAGCAAGGGTCCAGTCTAGGCAGAAGAAGATCCAGGTGTAAGTAAAAGTAACTAGCTAGAAAACAATTCAAGTGCAAGTGAAGGGAAGTTAGTTATCAAGAGAGCCCGGTGCAAGTGGAGCCTGACAGTTCATTTACACCCGCTTCACTTTCTGGCTATTCCCAACCCTTCACTTTGTCTCCTTGCCGATCCGCCCAGACACTTGACATGACTTTTGCTACTACTGGAAGTTTTAGACATGTTGAAAGGGGGTAGCAGTAGGTGCATCTACCCATAAATTTCTGAACTTTTTATTTTTCTTCTTTGTCATATTATTCTACTTCTTCTGTTCCCCCAGTAAACATTGTTACTTCTCCCCATTTTTCAGTGATCTCTCACTTTTTCCAAATGATTGGCTCATTACCATATCAGTGAATCCATATCAGTGAATCCATATCAGTGGCAGGAATGGTTTTATAGTAAGGATGTTTGGGCAATTGCCCAAGGGCCCCAACTTCTCAGTTGAGAGAATGGCCGGGGGGCAGATAGTTGCAATGCTGTGCATTTGGGGCCCCCAGTTCATAACTGCTAAGGGCCGAAATTTGTCTCAAAATGGAGGAGGGGGTGAGATTAATTTCAAAAGACTTTACAGCTTTGCCTTTCTGTATAAATCTATAGAGAGGGAATATATAAGAAGCCATTGCCAGCCGCCCCTTTTTAGTAATGCTAGTTGTCCGTGATTTCTCACTACTAAATATTTTCTTGATCCCCAGAAAACAGACTTTCATTGTTTGAAGATGTGTAATACTCCAGCTTTAGTGCTGAGCAATGACTTGATATGGAGCCAGATTGAAATTCGTCATTATGGATTATAAAATCTCTACAACTGGTTAATAGCAATAGCCAAAATTAGACCCACTAAGTTCTGAGTCCATTACACAAGAAAAAAAAACACATACATCAGAACTACTAGTGGCCTCTTTACATGCAAACAAAGGAAAATTGGGGTTCAAAGCAGTGAAGCAGACAGAATAACATAGTATGACAGTTATAGATTTTTGGCATGTAGGTATCAAATTAGGGGCCCCACCCCAATGCTCCTTGGTACATATGTGGGTTCCCATTTTGCATTTTCTATTAAGGACGCCTAGGTGCTTTTGATTCTGAAAAGGCAAACTTTGTTGTGTTTTGAGAAGTTTTAAAGTTGTGATCCCCATATCTTTCATCTGTGCTTTCTATTAGCTATGGGGGTTCCCTATGCACCCTGAAAATTTCACGTCATTATGACCAACGGTTTAGGAGATATGAAGATTGTACACATTGAGTTGGAAGGCTGCAGAACATGCAGTCACACAAAAAAACATTAGAAATAAGAAACATATTATAAAATCAAATCCCTTAGACATTGAAGGTCACTGTCTCTTGCAGTCTACAAAACAAATTTGTGATGTGGGTGTGTGTCCATGACAGCCTAGGTGCAGAGCTAGTCATTCAAACCAGAAGACTGAGGACATCTAGTGACAGAAAGGAGTTATTGCTGGGTTCAGCTTTTGACTGAAGGCGAGTTTTATAACAATAGCTGCTTTCTTTTTTTTTCTTTTCTGTGTTAAAGAGTAAACTAATAAGTCACCTATGGTCCTAAAGTGGGTTTAGTTGAGATCCTAAGTCAGGGGCATCACCAAGAGTGGTCACCTTTGGCATGTGCCCTGCCAAAATTAAACACTGTTCTAAACAGTGTCTATGAGGCTTCAGCTAACCCTTCTGCTCTTAAATATAGTAAGCAGGTTTTATATAGGAATACCCATTTTGCCCATTCCCCTTTTAAGGCTAATTTGCCCACATGCACCATTCTGCACAGCATGTTACACTTTTTTCTCTAAAATGAATCCACACCTTATACATTCCTACAATTCCCCGCTGTAAGCTGTATGAAGCCGGGAGGTCCTCTATTTCACCAGCTGATCCCACATAAGTGCCTACAAAAACATGTTCTGTAAACTTTTTTCACCATTTATTTATAGCAAGGTATTCAAAGTGACAAATACACATTTTGGAATAAATACATTTACTGATGTCATTATTTTGATGGTTTTATCTCCCTCAGATTATAATATAGAATAGACTGGAAGCAGGTTAGACCTCTGCAGAGAGATCACTGCTCCCACCTAAGCTGTGGCACACTTTGCTGCACATACAGTATTTCTTCATGGAAGTAAAGCGAATGTTAACTTTACATTCTCCTAGTCATCCCATGCTTCATTCATTACAACTTCCTCCTAGTTAAAAGGAGTTACTAGAGGTCATGTTTTTAGTTCTTACTTAGATAACCTCATGTAATCTGTAGAACAGAAGACTTGGAAACCATTCCCGGGTTTACATGCTTGGAAGTAGCTGTTCCAAAAAAATGCATGGAACACCAACCACAGACAAGTCGGGATGCCCTGCATATACCGCAGAAGTAGCTTGATTTCTTTTTAATGCCAACTTTTCCATGTTACACCCAAGAGCTAATCAGGAGATGAAATATTTTTTTTGGAAGGGAGAGGAAGCAACACATTTCCAGTTAAATGTTGGGTGACCACATGCAAACAATTAGCTGTATTGGTTATACATCAGAGGGTGGTCATGTTTCTCGTAAGGTAAAGCAATGAAACAGGTTATGAGACAACTAGAACAGGGCTGCTCAATGCCAGTCCTTGTGGGCCACATACAGTCTAGGAAATTTAATATAAACCATTATTATTTACTGGCCCTTAAGGACTGGAGTTGAACAACCATGAGTTAGAACATGTAGCAGTTGCAAATTTGTATAATATAACCTATGTGCAACATTTGTTTACATAAAAGAAAGTGCCCAGGGTGCAGCAATATTCATTTCGTAAAAGTAAATATCAATGGAATAGCCATTTTTGTCTGTTGGTTTCAACCTGCAGTGGCTGTTTGGCATTTTCAGAATCAATGATATCATTGTGTGACATTACAGTGCCACCATGGTTATAAAACCTAATAATATGGATCAGTGGTGATGAAGTCAACAGTGGGCCCTTGTGCAGAGCTGTCTTGGGCTCCGTGTAGGGACCCTTGTTGGATGAGAAGGGTCCAGGGCCCTCTTGCACCTCCCTATATATCCAATCTCATGGTCCTATCGTCTTATACCTACATCAGTAGGAAAGCTCATATCTACTGGCACACATGGGGGGCGCATTTTTTTAATAGTTTATTAATAAGTTATATTTAAACAAATATCACACAGATTGAGATCTTATGAACTCCAACAAGAGGATACATTGCCAAAACTATCATTCTGGTCGTTTTCTGTCACCCTCTATACGCTTGATTGATGGCAATCTTCAAATCCATCTCAGTCTGGTCAATTTGCTGGGAAATTTGTTGGAGCAGAACCTGAAAAGACAGAACCAGATGACGATGTGACAGGACTAGACTTTCTACTGAGCCATCCATGGCACCATGTACAGAGATATAAAATATAGACAGAAGGTATTAGGGTAATGAAAGCTACAATAAAACAACGTTTAAACTCACCTCCCCTCTCCTCCTGCACAATGCTAACATATCTACCTGGTCCTTTTCCATGTCTGGGACCTTTAGCCACCCTGATTGGCACAACTATTGCATGTGCATGGGACATTATCTGCATGGAGTTTGTAGGTTCTCTCCATGTTTGTGTGGGTTTCCTCCCACATCCCAAAAACATTTAGTTAAGTTAATGCATGCATTCCAGTATGGTAAATATATACACAGAACTAGAATTTTGTGCTTAGTACCACTTTAATGTTTGTATTAAAGTGCTATGAGAATGTGCTTTTTAGAATCAATACAATTGTTGTGAATCATAAAAGATTAAATACATTCACAATAAAAACCACAAGAATGTTCTAAAAAAAAACCAAATTTTTTTCTTTCTGGTCAGAGATAAACTGACTGATCAGCTATAACACATTCTTGCTCTTTGTCCGACCAACTTCCTCTTCCTCCCCCACTTCCCCTTCTGAAGTTTATCCGTTCTATGTTGGTTATAGGTTGCCCTTTTTTCTAATAATCTTAGCTGGGCATTGGATATATCCGGGCTATAGTGACACTGTGGCCCAGTCGTTTCCCGACTCAATAAGCAATGTTAACCAGTGTTTACTCATTCCTTCATCCTTGTTTTTTCTTTAACTTTTGTTATTTTCTTGTTTGTTTAGTTATGTTAATTTAAATGTATATTTACTTGTTAAACTCAATAAAAATATTGAAAGATAAAATGGCGGTCAGAGGGAAGAACGCAGATAACATTGCTGGCCATGTCACCCTTACAGATAGCCAAATGCATACCTAAACAAGTAAAAATGACACTCAACAAAAAAAAATTGTAAAAAAAAAAAAAAAAAAAAAAAAAAAAAGAAAAAGAAAAAGGAAGTTCTATGTGTAGACAAGTGGCCAGGAAAATGGAACTCACATTAATTTGGTTCTGGCAGTGGAAGATTCCGGCCTCTGCATTACTCCGCTGCTCAATGCGGCGGGGAGGACTCTGGTTTGGCTTGTGGCTGGAGTCTCCGGTCCTATGAGGATCATCCTGTGACAAGAAAAAAACATGAACTAAAAGACATCCAATGTACAATTTATAGACTGCACTGCCCAAATGAAGGAACTGCAGTATATCGTTAATACTACTTAACAACAAGTGCCAAGACAAGTATGTGTGCAGCAGCACATGCTAAATAAATGCCAATTCAATGCCCACCAACCAATGGCATGCACTTCAGAATATGTTCCCTTCATCTAACCTTAATTATTTATTGTTTTAAGGATAAGGTTAGGTTTGGATGTAACAAGTTATCATCAATTTGGGAAAAATGGTGTAATCTGAACTTCAGACGGAGTGAATTTCAATGCAGTTTGCATTTTTGGGGTCTCATTCTTGCAATCACATAAGAAAGTAGAGCCAGTATAATGGCCGCACATATCCCCTTTGTAGTTCGGTATTACAGGTTGTTCGCCGACCCGTCCCGAGCCTACTGACTGAACAAGAAAGAAGAACTTGTAAAATGTTTACAGCTCAGCCTTGTGTTTCCAACAGGGTGATTGAGAGACGTTGTCCCAAATCCCTCAATTATAAAAGGGCAAGTCAGAAAATTAATGAGAAAGTAACAAAAAATACACATGATAAATTTCTGGGATAAAGATCTGGGACCCATGGATAAACTTAATTAAATATATATACCTCTATTATATGGAAAGAGTATCTATATCTCCAATGAAAGAATATTTCATTTTCTTTTACCCATTCCTTTAATTATGTCTTTCTTATAAGTTATCTTTATTACATTATCTTTTACATTATAACTTAAATTGTATCATTTTATGCGACATCATAATTTTTATTGTAACATTTATCATTTTATTGTTATACTTTGTAAACTCAGTAAAAGTTATTGTGAAACAGGGACAGAATGTTGGCAGCTCACACCAGCATGTGGCCTCTGGCAGCATTCCAAAATCTGGATCTCAAATGATCTGAAAGCAAACTGCTTCTGCTTCTGGTTGGAAATTTCATATTTCTGTAACACTATTGGTGGGTTCACCATATATTATATTGTTATTTGCAAAAGAGGGTTTCATAATTACAAAAACAGATATAAAGAAACATTTCATATATTCTTATACCTTAAGGTGCATGATAAGCCACTTTCCATGGAACCTCTGCAATCCACGGACTATGGAAGGCTCATTAACTATGAATCAGGGGTCCTCAAACTACGGCCCGCGGGACAAATACGGACCGCTGAGGTTGTCAAAAAGTTATTATACCGAGGTCACATGCAGTGTAGAAATCTGAGCAGGGTGACATTTGTATCTTCTCTATCTATTCCATTCGCCCTTTCAATACTTCTGCACCAAATAAAAAATTTTGATGAATGGTCCACTTTAAATATTGAGTAAAAAAGCATTTGCTGCCAGTAAAGTCCGGCTCTAAAACTTCACCAACTAAAACTTTACTTTTCTGCAACCAAGGCAAATCGTCAAATACAGTGACTGCTACTATTTCATTTACTTACAATAATTATATTGGACTTTTACAGAAAAGAGTACAAGGTTTTTCACATTTCTCCTTAAAAGGTGCAGGGACACAAAAAAAGCCCAGCACAATGGCAACTAAAGAGTCCCCAGATGTGTCCCTACACCCGGCTTCGGGTGCCATGCTGGGCTTTCGGTGTACCCCTGTACTGTTGAGAAGTACATCTGATTCCATACCGGCCGCAGGATTGGATCGCAACTTGGCCTCTGTGTCTGTAGAGGGTCGCCATTCCATAGGACATCTTCCAAAAGACTGTCCAGGACTTGCAAATCCCAGTCCTTGAGGTCTTCTGTCACTGGAAACATTTGGTCCACCAATTTCTGTAGGGGGACACTTCCTTTTTTAATGGCTTCCAGCTCCAGATCTGTGTCGGGGGAATATTGCTATTACTCAAGATATCATGCTACTTTTTATTACCCACTTCACTGGGATATAACACCCTGCAATAGGACTCCCCATAAAGGTAGAATATACCTAACTCCTGATCTCTGTTCCTTTCTGGTTACACCTCTATTGGGGAGATCACAAAATTATCCCTTGTATGCCCGAAAAATCCCTGCTCTTGACTGATTATATCCACTTCTCATATAGGACACCTTAAACCCGATCTGATTTTATTCACCACCAGGATATTACAATCTCCAACTCACCCTGTAACAATGGTCACCTCTGTAAGTATACGTGTGGACCCCAAAATGTCCAGGGGGCCTTACAAAAATTAAATTTTCATACCTTTGCATTTAGGTAATATTCACCAACATGCTTTATTTATTTATTTATTTATTTTTTTAAGATTAGAAACCAGATATTCAAAAAAACTAAACAAAATCTAATAATCTGAAATATGATAACAAAAAACAAGCTTTTTTTTATATTAGACATTAGATATAAACCAAAAAAAAAAAAAAAAAAAAAAAAACAGAAGCTGACATTCTCCCGATGTCAAGTAGTTATCTAGAACCTAGAAGCTGGTCAAAGCTGTATTCGAATTGGCAGAACATTTTTGTCAGCAAGAAATACCATGATGTAATTTCCCTTGTGATCAGAATGCAGAAATCAGTATTTTTAGTAGTTTGTATGAGTAATCCCATAAAGGAATGTTCCTCCTTGGTTATCATACCATCCAATATTATATTGCTCTTGGCCTTTCCTTTACCCTTCACATTGCATCCATGATCAAGAAGTCCAAAAATGTCTCCAAAACACTCACTTGCTCTTTCCAGATGTCTGGTGACACTGTCCGCTCTATGTTCCAGACTGGACAAACGGGACTCTATGTGGGTCAGATAAAGCTGATGCTTCTCTAAATCCTTCTTCAGAGAGCTTTTAAGATTCTGGATTGAAGCAAAGTGACCCTGTTACAAAATGTAAAATGCAAAATGTAAAAACTCTACAAAGCCCACCTAAAAAGCTTAGTTCAGAAGGCTGGGGAGGTTGTGATGTGGTTATTATTATTATTGCTTCCTTATGCCTGTGACTCGCACCCCCAAGACTCTACATGTAGCACCTCACCAGCACCCACCCATTGGAAATGAATGGCGGGCAGTAGTCAGTGGTTTAATAATGCCGGCTGTAAAATGTTCAATTACGGTTTCATTAAAAACCAGTGTAGCACCATAGCATATCATTTTTTGAAACCCTCACTACTTTCCACCACTACATATCCCTCCTTTTATTCTGTGATACTACCCCCTCTCCAAAGATTGTAAGCTCTTCGGGGCAGGGTCCTCGCCTCCTTCTGTGTCACTGTCTGTAGATGACCATAATTCATTTGAAAAAGTTTAATTATTATAGGCGTAATAGGCCCAAGTCCGGCCCGGGGGCCAACTGTGGCCCATCTTCAGGTTTCCACCGGCCCGATGTCTCCGTCATAAAATCAATAGGTTATGGCCTGCCAGCACTGTTGACCACAGTATAAAATACACACGTACAAAAAAAGCTATTTTTTATTTCATTAGATTTGATCAACTACAGCTTGGTGGGCATAATCGGCAGGACAGGTGTCGCCTACGTCAGTGGGTGTGTGGTGTGCGGGACCCGCATGGACCACGCCCACTCTGATTCCAAGAACGTGCTCTTCATGGAGCCCGCACTGACACCTGACTCAGCGCAATGGGAATTCCTCATGTAACCCTGGTGGGCATTTGCTGTGCTGGACATGGTTAGTGATCGGCCCCCACACATTTTCACCTCACCAAATCTGGCCTTCTTTGCAAATGTTTGGACACCCCCGGTCTAAGGTAAATCTTGGGGGGAAGCCAAATAAACTGCATGTTTTTGGAATGAAAATCATAGTACCCAGGGGATACCCCCACAAACACAGGGAGAACCTGCAAA
Organism: Pyxicephalus adspersus; assembly: GCF_032062135.1. NCBI lineage: Eukaryota > Metazoa > Chordata > Amphibia > Anura > Pyxicephalidae > Pyxicephalus > Pyxicephalus adspersus. The sequence goes on from NC_092858.1 coordinate 175,756,613, forward strand.
TTCCTGGCTGAGATTCCAACCTGGGACCCAGCGCTGCAAATGCCAGAGTGCTAACCACTAAGCATAACAAAAGCACCACATTTTCAATGATGAGTAAATATTGTTCAGGCCTATGATAAATTCACATCTACAACTTTAGACAGAGCAATGGAGTACTTGTCCTACAAACATTTTGTTGGTAATGCATTTCATTTTCAGAGGGGGTTTTCACGTCCAAGATTGTTTGCACAGAATAGTTGTAAATCAGTATGTGATTTTAAAATGAAATGCTGACCTTGCAGCTATGAGTATACTGAACAAATCCTGAAGACTTATTAAGAATCTTTTGGATGATACCAAAAGATGTTTGGCCCACTTGAATTAGTAAATAGCAATAAATAAATTTGTACTTCCTACAAGGTGCTGCCCAGTTGTTTGCAGCTGTGCAAGTGTGTACTTGAAGATGTCAGTTCTGGGCATGTTGTTGTAACTGCACACTGGTCACTTACCTCTTCCATGCCCCGCTCACAGACCCCCTCCTCGGTCAGATCCTGGTCAGCAGTCTGAAAAGTGTTACTGTGGGATTCTGGAGGAAAAAAAAAAAAAGTCCAATAAAACTATTTTATCTAAAAACTAACAAAAAATATTTTTTTTCTGGGAGTTAAAAACAAAATAAGATCTCAGAACTCACCAGATAGTGATTGGAGATTTGGCTGAAACCTCTGCCACTCTCTGCTTGGTGAACACCGCCTAGGGCTTTTGTGTTTCCTTTTTGACATCTAAGCAATGAACAATATGGTTATAATTGCAATTAATGCTGCAGACAGACTCATCCAGCCTGCTCACCCACCCACCCCACACACAGCCTGCCCACCTACCTACCCCACACACAGCCTGCCCAGCACTCCTCTTCTGCTGCCTCTCTGTAGCTCTCTACATGGCTTCTATTTTACTTTAGGATCAAATTCATCTCCTGAGCTTGTCTTCAAATCCCTTCACATTTCTTGTCCCACCTACCTACCCGATACACAAATCCCTCCACAGCTCTTGTACCACTTACCTTTCTGACCAGATAGAAAAATCCGCCTCTAGGCGCTCTCTTCGCTCCTCCAATTACCTACTAATGACTTCCGCATTCATAACCTCATCACACACACGGTTTCAAGACTTTTCCCCGAGCTGCCCCGACCCTCTGGAATGGTCTCCTCGTCCTATTCGGCTTGTTCTTATTTTCTGCTCATTTAAAAGAAACCTCAAAACCCAACGCTTCACCCTCACCTACCCTTCTTCTGTCTCCTAAACCCTCACTACTTCCCACCATTCCATATCCCCCTCCTATTGTGTGATACTTCCCCCACCTCCTAGATTGTAAGCTCTTTGGGGCAGGGTCCTCTCCTCCTCCTGTGTCACTGTCTGTATCTGTCTGTCATTTGCATCCTCTATTTAAAGCGGACCTAACATTTTTACTTTACAATAATAGGTAGACAACCCTTTTATTTAAAGATAAATTTAATTTAAAAGAAATAAGTACAATAATAATTGAACGTTAAATAATTTAAACCTAATTAAAAAGAAATATTATATTGTTGTATTATGAGAACTTGTTTTTGTGGTAACCTGTATCAAATTTTCTTACTGTATTTGGCTGGAGGGATTGCAGACAGTAACACTAAAACCAAAAGACAAAGGGTATCCTGCGAGATTAGGGTGTCACTATATAATTCTAGCAGGTAGTCAGCATTAGTGACAATATAGCGGTTTGTCTTTCATTCCAATACATGCACCTAAAAAAGCCGATGTGATTTTTTTTTTTTTTTTACAACACATCTACCTGCATTTAGTGCACCACACACATAAAATTCTGTAAATTTTAAGATTTTGTGCTGGTACAAAGTAAGGTTTGTTGAGATTACTGCAGCACTCCATAAATCTTATGGCTTTAGCGAATTGGTGACTCTTTCTTTTAAAGTACCTTAATTTCTGAATTCTTAGATGTTTTGGAGGGCCCAAATGGCCAATGTCTTTGTGTTAGAAAAGCATGTGACTAAAATTAAGCCAAAAAGTGAGAGAAAATCAAAACATTTAGCCAGAGGATGTTCTACGATTTACTCCAGAGAACAGAACTCTTCATTTCAGGTTGCAACAGAATAAACAATCTCATACTAGTAATAATGTGAGATGTCCCACTGCCACAGATATATCCTAAATCCCTAGCTTGCAACAAAAGAGTTCTGGTATTTTGGCAAGAGCAGCAATCTCACAGTAAAGGCCAGACATACCCATATCTGGACCCAGAGGCTTTGCAATAATCAAAGCTTACAGTTCTTGCTGATCACAGAGCTATTGGTCCGATTCTACAGGGGGCACATTGGACTGCTATAGTGGGATTTAGCTTTTACAGATAGCTTGCAGCTATGGACCACTGCTCTAACGGTGGGGAAAATGATAGACAAGGTTACAGATAGCTTGCAGCTGTGGACCACTGCTCTAACGGTGGGGAAAAAGACAGACAAGTGGTCATTTTCCTACCATCATGGAAAATATTCTTACATTGGGATGACCAGTACAAGTCTGTGATTTTAGTGCACAAAGTGCAGTTTTGTCTTTTTTTGGACAAGACCTTAAATGGGTTTGAATATTATTCTTGCTTTTCAGTGTCCAACATGACTGTCAATAATGGAGGACGAGGAGAAAATTTAGACATTAGAATATTCATCCAAATACAAATTCAAAGCTGCGGACAGTGCTAACATTTGGAGTGTAAACACTTACCCCAGTCACTGACCCTGTGGTTTGCCACTTCCTACATGATACACACATTTCCTGCGGTCTGGGCACCCAGCATGTATGACTGGCCTGCAGAGAACACAAAATTTGTCATCTCATTTTATAGGCTTGTTGGGAAGGTAAATAATTTGGGGTGGGAGGGAGAAAACTTGAAAATGGTTTCCACCAACTTCAGCCAAATTTGAAGACCCGGCTAACATCTGATACCTGTGGTTGATTACAGACATAATCTGACCGCCAACAAATGTTGACTACCAAGCTATGGATACGAGAAAGGATGCACAGGTCACAAGAGTGCTCCTGTTCAGGAAGATCAGAAGAGCACTAGACATCTTTAGGATTTACTTTGCACCCAACTCTGACCCTTGCACTGACTGTTTAACCTCACCACTTCCTCAACATTTCCTCACCACTGATCTTTTCCCCTCATTATTCTAAAATTTAATTGTCCCTCCGGTTCTGAAAAAGTTGATTCTAGACCCCTCCCTACTCCACAGCTGCCCATTTGCCATTCTTCCATGTGCTGCTAAACTATGAACTCCTACTACGTACCATACCTACGGTAACGCTCCATTGAAACTGCTTAAAGGTGGCCATGTCTCCATCATAGGAAAGTAACAAGTCATGCCAACCCTCTGGGTCTTGTAAGCCATCACTACCTTCTTGGTTTGCTTCTATTTGACTGCTACTTCCAAAATTCCTTCTGTAACACTGCTTTTCCTACGGCACTGTGTTCTGGTAGGACCCAAGGGCCAGTCCTTGGGCTTGTTCCCTTCTCCCCCGAAATCTCACCTCCTGCACACTATCCTTGGTGACACCAGCTTCCTGGTTTGCTTCCCATTTGACCGCTACTTCCATATTTCTTTCTGTAACACTCCTTGGGCTTGTTCTTTTCTCTCTGTACACCTCAGGACCATCTGTATGCAGAATCTACCCCATCCACCCCCAACTCGTGTCTCTCATGGATAATTTTTTGTGGTCTATTAGTTAAAAGATGGCTGATGAGTTTCCAAAACTCATCCTGGATAACACAAAGACCTTCATCTCCCTGTTATCATCAGATCTTCCCCCATCCGCTCCGTAATTGTTAATACCTGTTACTGTATCTCCCTTACCCTACAGGCATGCAGTCTTGGCATCACCACCAATATTCTGGCATGATTACCCCAGTCATCATCATGATTCTGCAGTTTTACAATCTCTCCATTCACAACATCCCTGGATCCGGACACTTTCACCTGCACATCATCTCGAAAACAAGCCCCTTCCTATCCCCAGGGGTTACCAGACTCCTGGAAATAAATTCTTTTATCTGGACTATTTTAACATCCTCCAGCATCCCACTAACCAGATTCTCTTCTCAATCTACACTCTATTATGAACGCTGCAACTAGATTTTCTATCCTTCTTTCAAGTCTTCATCCGCAACTTCTTTGGAGTCTATATTTGCTTCCATTTCACCTTAGAATCCAATTAAAGCTCCTGTGTATAGCTTGAAATCCTTTCATAGTTCTTGTCCTATGTACCTTTCTAACCTGATATGCAAATGCACACAATGATGTACTGATTACTTCCTCACCCATAACCTCTTCCCATGCATGGCTCCAAGACGTCTCTAGAACTGCCCCCACTTTCAGGCATGCCATAATTGTACCATCAGGCTTTCACCTACCTTCCACACTTTTTATTTTTTAATCACACCTTTAAACTTCCCTACCCAATAATATCAGTCTTCAAACTAGACTCCCCCCTCTATACCCCCCTGTGGTATATACTAGTCTCCCCCATCTTAGATTGGCTCTATTGCAAGGTGTCTTTCTGCCTCCTTGTTTATAGCCATCAAGGGCTGTATGTAGGTATTTGCTGCCCCTATTTATTGTAGAGAGCTATGTAATATACTATTTGTTTTCACCTCCAGGAGATCTTGGAGCCACGGCACCACCATAATAAGTCGATGCCATCGCTGAGCAGATTCCAGCTTCAAGAACAAACTGTGCAGCAAATCAATTGGGCACCTGGAACAATAAAAAACACAGCATCAGATCTACAGTTATGCAATCACCAATGCAAATGCTATCTGCTTACTGGGATCTGACTCAATATGTAGTGTGCCTGACCTCTGCAGGGAGACCACTGCTTACACACAGGTACATTATGCTGTACTTCAAATGCATTTAGCCAAGTCCTTAAAGAGCATTGGTCATGTGTCCCAATGATACATGGCCTCCTCAGAGGAATGGGGTTTTCTTGTCCATGTGATCCTAGTAAAGGACTAGCTGAGTGTTTGTTATGACAGCTGAGTGACTAACTAGAACAGCATGTTTAGATTCACACCACTTTATTGCAGCACCCCACGATAAAAGCACCAAGCAACGCATTGTGGTTTAAATGGCACTGCCAACACTGCCAGACGTTTTCAGGCTGTAGCAACCTGCATTGCTGAAAGACTGTTAGTGTTAAAATAAGCCTGGAGTGCCATCCACTGACACATAAGTGATAGCTCGGCTAACAAAGATAATTCATTCCAGAATTATTTTGGTGGCCTGCGGCTCTGGGCGGTGCGCCCCCCAGTGAGGTTACCAGAAGGACCAGAGCTGCGGGCCATGTTCCCCGTACAGATTGCAGGTTCAGACTTGCAATGCGGGAGTGGGCCGGTTCTAGCATCATGACGTCATTATGGGAGAAGTTTGACACACACCTCCCTGCACATGCGCAGTCCAGAGACCGTAAGTTAGTGGTCCAAAAAGATTGGCGACCACCGGTTTAAATTTTACACAAACATGCAAGTCATGGGGGCTTTCTTTTAATTCATGACCACGTTTTTATCACATTTTCTGAAGTAACAGGGCAAAATAACCTTGTGACCGCAGGGACCCCGCTGTGGGAACATCTCCTGCATTGTATTGCCCAACTTTGCTTTCCACTGTGCAGACTCAGCAGTTACACTGATAGGGTTTTAAATTTTGTAAGGGACGGGGAATAATTCCCGTTCCTCAGTGAAAGTTAACCATTTCTGACATGATGGGAGCAAAAGAATTTCCTTTGCATCTGCCAGTTTTCTTTTCTAATGCTTGCTTATTGGAACTTGTCAGGAATTTATTCACATGCATTAGTAAAAGTATAAGCAGGTTACTTTACAACCATGTAATGCACAATTAGAGTTAAATGTAGGAAAGGATCAGATCCTCTGAAGCTTTTATTGTCATCAGAGATTTACCCGCTTTGTATGTTTTAGTGACCACAACTCAAAACCTAGTTTTTCCCTAATATTAGGAATTTGTGTATAATAGAAGAAGGAAATAAAAAAAAAAAAAAAAAAAAAATATATATATATATATATATATATATATATATATATATATATATATATATAAAAAAGGAGTATAATTGAAGGAATAACCATTGTGGTGGTGTGGAACTTTACTTTAGTAAAAGTTTCTTGCACTTCCTGTTGTGTCCAATTGACATTTAATGAAGGAAAATGTTTTCCATGGGATACAGAGGCATTTACTACTTTCTGGAATTGGTATTTCTCCCAATATGTACACATATTGATCTGCAGTGGTCTGGCCTTAAATCTTATGTATAGTTTAATGTAAGATACTTACTCCAGATCCCTGTACAGCCCGCTCATATCATTCTCATATCGTCTTCTAAGGAAGCCGAATAAAGGATGCAGAAGTTCGGCAGCAGGACCCGAGCCGTGTGTGGAGGACTCTTGACATCTGCAGGTGCCCCGATCATTCCACGTGTAGGCGTAATCCTCGAGAAACTAAAACAACCAATAGCAATGAGAACTGATCTGATGTTCTAAAGACAAAACAAAGTCTTTAATAATCTCTTTGTTAAACAACTTTATGATCTTAGATTGATAGTTGGATGAGTAACAGTCCAGGCTAGAAGAAGCTTAATACACATTTCATGGTCTAGATTTTAAATGGCAACCAATGCAAATTCACTGCAACTCACCCAGGGGCTGCATTGCCAAAAATACATTTCCAGTCAACTTATTTGCAATATGTGAATAATAGTTTTTTGTTGGCATAAAGTTTGTTTTATATATATTCATAATCAATACAGCAACGAATGTAAAAAAAATCATACACTCATACTTTTCTTATATCTTAAACCTACAAGAACCTCTGACATCTGCACACAGCCGGTGTTCTTATGGACCCTTGGTGTACGACTGAAGGGTGAGGCCATGAATTGAGGGAATTGAAACCAACTTCAGCGTGGCACACATAAGAGTTTTCTGGCTAATAGAATAAGCAGCAGACCAAAGAGCTTAACAAGTTTGAGCCAAATTTGTTAAAATGAATGTTGAACCTCATGCAGCATTTTTTCCCGTTGTCTGAAGGTGGCTGTGTCCATGGAGCACTCGTGGATTGGAGACTTCCTGCGGGTCTTGGGTATGTGGCAGCAGTGGTGCCTGGAGAAAAAGATTTGATATGTTATCATTCATTAGAAAGAATTAGGGGATTTTACAAGAAATCAGATCTCCAACATCTTTGCTGCTGAAGGTTTGTCTTGAGATTGAAGATACACATTATTAGATTATTATTATTAGATTATAAGATTTCAGGGTCCCTGGTGTCTTCCCTGTATGCAGGTAACGAGCTGAGATTAGGATCACCCCCCTCTGTAAGGGAGTGCTCCTAATCCAAGCTTGTTACAGTACCTGTATATAAGACACCTGTCCACAGAAGCAATCAATCAGATTCCATACTAGCCACCATGGCCAAGACCAAAGAGCTGTCTAAGGATGTCAGGGACAAGATTGTAGACCTACACAAGGCCGGACCGGGCTACAAGACTATCGCCAACCAGCTTGGTGAGAAGGTGAAAACAGTTGGCGTGTTAATTTGCAAATGGAAGAAACACAAAATGACTGTCAGTCTCCCTCGGTCTGGGGCTCCATACAAGATCTCCCCTCGTAGAGTTGCAATGATCATGAGAACGGTGACACAGCAGCCCAGAACTACACGGGGGGAACTTGTCAATGATCTCAGGGCAGCCGGGACCATAGTCACCAAGAAAACACTTGGTAATACACTGCACTGTGAAGGCCTGAAACCTTGCAGATCCCGCATGGTCCTCCTGCTCATGATAGCCCGTCTGCAGTGTGCCAATAACCATCTGAATGATCCAGAGGAGAACTGGGTGAAAGTGTTGTGGTCAGATGAGACCAAAATTAAGCGCTTTGGCATCAACACAACTCGCCGTGTTTGGGGGAGGTGGAATGCTGCCTTTGACCCCAAAAACACCATGCTCATCGGGGACACATTATGCTTTAGAGGTGTTTTTCTGCTAAGGGGCCAGGATACGTTCTTCACATCGAAGGGACAATGGACAGGGCCATGTACCATCAAATCTTGGGTGAGCACCTTCTTCCCTCAGCCAGGGCAATGAAAATGGGTCGTGGATGGGTATTCCAGCATGACAATGACCCAAAATACATGGCCAAGGCAACAAAGAATTGGCTCAAGAAGAAGCAAATAGTGGCCTAGCCAGTCTCCAGACCATAATCCCATAGAAAATCTGTGGGGGGAGCTGAAGGTTCGAGTTGCAAACATCAGAATCAAAACCTTACTGACTCGGAGAGGATCTGCAAAGAGGAATGGGACAAAATCCCTCCTGAGATGTGTGCAAACCTGGTGGACAACTACAAGAAACGCCCAACCTCTGTGATTGCAAACAAGGGGTTTGCCACCAAGTACTAAGTCACCTTTTGCGAAGGGATCAAATACTTATTTCGCACATCAAGCTCTGACTTTTGAGCACTTGGTTTTTGAGGGTTTTTTTGTTCTTATTCCAACTCTCACACCTACAATAAACCTACCATTACAATTATAGACCGGTCATGTCTTTGTCAGAGGGCAAACGTACAAAATCAGCACGGGGTCAAATACTTCTTTCCCTCACTGTAAGCAGACATGTCTTTTCTTTTTTTACATGTACAACGCAGGAAAATACACTTTGCTGGATAACCTAGTCTACAAAAAGGTTTAGAAAACTCAATGCATGTAAAATAAATAAAAAGCAAAATTCTTGCACCATTGTGGGCCTTTAAATTATTATAATAGCTGCAACATATCTCCCCTCCTATTCTGTGATACTTCCCCCACCTCCTAGAGTGTAAGCTCCTCGGCAGAGGGTCCTCTCCTCCTCCTGTATCACTGTCTGTATTAGTCTGTCATTTGCAACCCCTATTTATTGTACAGCACTGCGTAATATGTTGGCACTATATATATCCTGTTTATTATTTTTACCAACATATTACACAGCGCTGTACATTAAATAGGGGGTGCAGTCTTTATAAAAAATGATTATTTTGAAGAATCATATTGTGCAAAATTCTGTACATGCTATAACGATACGATCGTTCAAATATAATCCACCAATAATGTACACAATAGAAACGATCGTTCAAACAATGCAGGAAGTGAAATGAACAGGAAAAAGTATATCACAGAACAAGCCATGATCACCATACACACAATAGGTTACGAACAATCATCGCCCAATCAGATCTGCCAGAACAGTTGTTCGTTTCCAGCGAGATTTCTCATGCATCTGTGCCGTTGTGCACTTTTTTGGTTTACAATTATCAAATGATCCGTTGTGGATCATTAATTTCTAATGACAATTATTGCACATGTGTACGCAGCCTTAGTCAGGGCTATTTAGAATGATAGTGTGTGACTCCCCTTAGATTGTAAGCTCTTTGGGACAGGGTCCCCTCCTCTCCTGTGTCACGGTCTGTCATTCGCAAGTCCTATTTAATGTACAGCACTGCATAGTATGTTGGCACTATATAAATACTATTTATTATTAATAATAATACCATAGACACATCCATGTGCAGTAACACAGTATACACAATGATTAATAAACATGATGACACAATATTCCTTACCTGCGAATCTTCTTCTCTTTGGCAGGAATACAAGACATATTTCAGTTTGATCAGTCTTCCTTCCTTGTTACAAAAAAAAAATCCCAATCATTGAAGGATAATATAATGTTATAGAATATATCCAATTCTACATATTGTATGCATCCAATCCTCACATATTACCTACTAACCAGCCTCTGCACACCTCCAGCCAGCCCAGCATAGGGAAGAAGATCAATTTGTAACCTGGGGATCAGCTGGGGGATTCCTGCCCATTAACCCTTTCCTGGACATGCTGAATCCTAAAGCTTTATTGAAGTCTTTGAACACACTTACCAACATAACCCACAACAACCAATAGGAATTCTCCAATTCTTTGACTGCCACATTTTTAATTATTTTTCATGTTTGAAAACTGACCACACTGGGCATTTATCCATTAAATTGATGTATGTAATATGGAAAGATATTTTTTATTTTTTGGATATTGTGGGAAGCTTCCCCTGAATCTGTTGTTGTCTGCGTCCCTGCTAGGGGGATTCAACCCCAATATTTGTCCCTGTGACCATTGTAATAATCCAGCATTTGGAGTTGTTATTACAGCAATAGGGGAGGGGAATTCCTCTACTGGGGACACCTCTCTGGGGTGAAATGGAGAGATCTTTCATTTCCTGTTGTGTCTTTAGGATAGGAAGTCAAGGTAAATCTCCCAAGCAGAAAATAACTTTTTAGGGGGTTTACCCCTTCCATGCTCTATTCAAGCCAAATTGTTGGCTGCATGGACATTCCAACCAATTACTTAGGGGTGTCACACATACACGGGGTGGTCTTACACTTTAATATTAAGTCACTGTTGCATCCTCTTTGCTATGCTATGTCACTGCTGTGACTGTAGCGATGTTGGAGTCGGGGGATGGATCTGCAGAATAGTGGGGGACACAGATATTCCACACCCCAGAAGTATTCAATGATGGCAAAATGATGGTGGCTGCAGCACTGGAATGGGGAAAGGTAGGAAACACTGAACACCAGAGAGGTGAAGAAGCTTTGAAGGACAGCGTTAGGTATTGTATTGATTGGCATCACATGGGTTAGGCATTCCTATACCAGGTGGAGATGACCCTAAAGCAGGTCAAATGCAGGTTAAAGGCACCTGTCAGGAGTTCTCAAGGAGCTCAGTAGCATCTCAAACCAACATCCAAGTCCAGGCCCATTGTTAAAATGGATCAGAATATTAAATGAAGAGATTTGGAGCAGATACTGGAGCAGTTACATGAAATGAGGTGACCCCCCGGATCCGTCCTCCTTTCCAAATGCTGGGTGACTGGAATGGGGACACAATGCTTCAAGCAGCCAATCGGTGGCTAAATTAGCAATTAAGATGATTAAATTTGGGGCGCCATTACTTATTTCCCGCTCACTTCCTGTCCTGCTGACAAGGTTTACTAGACAGGAAGTGAGAGAAAATCTCCCAAGGAGACACAGGCGGGTATATAATAGTCGTGTTTGAGAAGTAAAAGTTACATTCCGTTGGATTTTTCTTTCTTTCTGTTGTAATGACCTGTTTATTTTGTGAGTGGTAAAAGGGTTGTCTCTGAGACAGGAAGTGAAGGAAAATTATGGAACCTGGGACAACAGTGAACACCCGACAGGGGTTTTAATGCCTACAGAAAAAAAATGAACAACTAAAACAGTTTTGGCCTAAAGAACGCATTTGAAAGTCTACAATTCAATAAATGAACATTAATATTACAAATGCCTTATATACTAGGGCCTAGGACAAACATGGCAGAATGTGTCTCCATGACTACATTAGATTACATCTATCCTACTGTCTTCTTACTGTTGCCCAGGTCAAACATGGCGGAATTATTCTCCATGCTACGCAAAATTATATCAGTCCTACTAGCACCTCGCTACTGCCCAAAACAAACATGGCGGCGCAATGCTCTCGCTTCTCGGGAAACAGGTTGATGACGTCACTGATGCAGAAACACTGACGCGGGTAGTTTGAATCAGAGAAACTCTGTTGTGAGGGCTCTTCCGGGGTGAGGGTGGCAGGTAAGGCCCGAGAGCCGTCATTGTATTGTTATTTGACTCATTGGTGTCCAAATGATTTAGTGACAGACTCACAGTTATATGTCAGAGCTATATAAATGTATAATAATAGTGTGTGACTGTGGGGGGACATTAGAGTGTCAGCTCCTCTGTACAGAGACTGGTGGGACTGGCTCAGTGATCTTTGTACAGCACTATGGTATATGTTGGAGCTATATAAATGTATTATAATAGTGTGTGACTGTGGGGGACATTAGAGTGTCAGCTCCTCTGTACAGTGACTGATGGGACTGGCTCAGTGTTTCTGATTGGTTTATCATTCTTGTTTATATTTTACAGGTGTTGCAGCAATGTTGTTGCCATGGTGATGAATCGTTCCCTTCTTACCCCATATTTCGGGATCACATTTTGAGAATATGATTGGCCTGATATTCACACAATGTCACATGACTCCACACAGTGAATTGACTGGGGAGAAGGTCCGGTGTCTCCGCTGGGATTTATTTTTATATCAATGAATTTCTTATATTTTATTGACCGATGAATGATAAATATAAATTTGCACCATGCACAGACAGACGGGGGCGGCCGAGAGGGGAACCAGCCTGGCTAAAATCTTCTTTGGGAGTTTGGAAGATGAACCGGCCAAGAAGTCATCAAAAGGAGTTCTGGGGCCCCACAACATGCGCAAACGTCACCGGCCCCATTCTCTTTCCAGCTCGGGGTCTGAGGACTCCCCCAGCCCCTCGGTGTCAAAGAAAGCCGCACTACATAAATACAACAAAGTTGGCAAATCCAGAACGCCATTGGCGAGGAGACCGCGGCCTGTGACCGTGGAAGGAACATCTGCTGATACCAACACCACTGATAAGGATTACATCCTGTTCAGTCCAGCACAGCAGGCGTCCATATTGGAGAAACAGAAGAGACAGGGCCAGAATACCAGTGCCAACCTGTCCGTGTCTGTTCTAGCGCCCCCTGTTGGACTGGACCGCACGTTGTTGGAGAACAGTCTTGCTGCTACTGGTAAGTTGTAGGCTGATTTTTTTAAAGCTATTTAAAATAGACTATCATGGGTGAACCTGGGCAATCCTGCCAACCTGGATGAACTTCTTTAAATCATTTGCTTTTATTTGTCAAATGTTTTTAATACTGGACCAGATGCACTTCAGATTTGCTGGGTTGCTCAGATTCCCCTATAATAGTCTCTCTTCTCCAGCCTTGGAGAGCTTTGATAAATCAGAGCCACTGGGAAGTGACCATGTAAATTAAAAAAAAATTGGTCAGCTTTACTTTCGCAGACCCGCCGGTGGTTTTCTGAATCCGGTTCTGCATAATTCCGGAATCTTCCTTTGTCCCGGGGCGCAGGAAGCGCCGCCCGCCACCATCTTCTTTATGCCTACATCACCTGACTGCGTATTTGCGAGATCCGGTTATGTAGGCTGCGGCAGATGGGTGGAGGCGGGGAAAGAAAGCCGATCTCCCTGTGAATGCGTATGATCAACATTTACTTTTACCCCATTGAAGAAACAGCTCCTTCTGCGCATGCCTGAGATTGCGCATGTGCCAAAGAATCAGCCAGAAGCCTCCTGGGATGCATGACGTATGTATTCCAGGAGGCTCTCCGCTCCCATTCAGTCTTTATTGCCAATGCAATGAATGACAGGACAGGCCGGAGACAGCCAGACTGGGAGAAAAAGAACCAGGTGATACAGGAGGTCCTGCCGCCAGGAAATGAGGGCGGCTTTATATGCATTGCTGCAGCTTCTGATGCACATTATGAGAAGCTCACAGTGTGCAGTGAAATCAGAGTTGAGGGGAAGTTTTTTTAAAGGGGGGGCAGGTATGAAGCCCAGTTGCATAAACCAATGCTCCATATTATTTTTTCACTGCTGGTTCACAGAAAATTTCTGTTCAGTTTAATCCTTGCTTGCTTCATGTCAGTGGCTCCCTAAGGAATGCTTCTGATATATTTAATAATTTCTATATATATATCCACATCCTCAAAAGATACATTTTTGCTTTCAGACAGTAACTATGGATTAAGTGTTTCTATTTGATTTACAGATCCGATTCACAACTTTTTCTCCCCAGGTCACAGCGTCCACATGGCCGTTCCGGAGGATTTGGCAGACAAGCTACTTCTGGCTAGTTGGGGTTTACCTGGAGCCGTCCTGGAGAAATATGGCCACCTAGGGGTGGTGCAGATGTTTGAGTGGCAGGCAGAATGCCTGATGTTGGGGCAGGTTCTCTCTGGGAAGAACCTGGTCTATTCTGGTGAGTGCTGCCATGATGTTCATGCTCCAGCTGAGATCTGGATGTCTTGTGTTGTGCATGTGACCTATACCTTCCTGATTATTATTGTGTATCAGAAGTTTTATCAAGAAATAGAATTTAATATAACAACTTATTCCATAAATGTTAACAATAAGGAAAGTATTGAGCATTCTCAATAATGGTGGGGCCTGGCATTTGTCACATACAGCACATTGTAGGTAATTGTGAGGTCCAGAGATTCTCACGTGCAGTGCAGTGCTACAGCCTACAACCACATACATTGTACATGCAGAGCATGGTGGATCAGTGGGTAGCAGTCCGGCCTTTGCAGCACTGGGTCCCAGATAAGAATCCCTGCCAGGACATTATCTGTATACGTCTGTAATCCCTGCCAGGACATTATCTGTATACGTCTCTTCTCAAGGGAGAATAGATTCAGTTCAGCTAATCTCTCCTCATAGCTGAGCTCCTCCATTCCTTTTATTAGTTTAGTTTCTCTCCTCTGCACTCTCTCCAATCCCACAATGTCCTTTTTGTGGTGCCCAGAACTGCACTGCATATTCCAGATGTGGTCTGACAAATGCTTTGTACAGGAACAGGATTATGTATCTATCTCTGCAGTCTGTTCCTCTTTTATTACAGTACATTGCTATCTTTATATATTGCAGCTTTAAATATCTCACACGGGCAGATAACTGTGGAAACATTGGAGCTGGATCCTCATTTGGGCCAGTAATTTAGGCTCTATTACGGCCTGTGTTGGGCAGAATTTTTTTCATATTTCCTGTGTGTTCCGCATGACAGGAATTAGGAATATTGCTACCTGAATAAGACACAAATGTATAATCAGAGTATCTAACCACTCACCACATTATTATCTGTGTCCCCCGGACTGCATTCAGTGTTACCTCCTGCAGACCACCTCACTGTCCACAAGTGACCCCGGTGGTCCCCTGAAGGAACTACTGATTCCAGAAGGGCAAACAGCAATCTGTCCCTCCTGGAATAATAGGTTAGTGCACTTCAGATAAAAATGTCTCTTGAACACAGTGCCATGCAGCAGGGTGGGCATTAGGTAAAGTATTTCCTGTCCTAATTTACAGATGGACTTTCAAATGCTGGAACTTCATCAGATTTCACTTTTCTCTCTGCAGCTCCAACAAGTGCCGGGAAAACTCTGGTGGCCGAACTGCTGATCCTAAAGAGAGTCCTGGAGACCCGGAAGAAAGCTTTATTCATCCTCCCCTTCGTGTCTGTAGCCAAAGAGAAAACCTATTACTTACAGGTGATTCGCCACTTCCACCTGCAGGCTCACTTCATAAAGACTGTCAATCTCTCATTCAGCAATATTTTCCCAATGCCGCGTTATGTTTAGCTTCAATCTCCAAGGGTTTAACAGAAATGTTCAACACTTCTCATTCAGCCCGCTGTGTAAATGGTGTTATTTCTGCAGTGCTTTGCCATCGCTATACTATCAGCATTACTCTAACTGCTTGTATAGTGAATCTGTTTAAAATGTATTTAGAGAGATTATTACAGGGGTTATGCAATGCATCTTGGAGCTATGGCACACTAGCAGTAATGCCATTGGTGACAAATTGCCGGTGACAGGATCACTCTATGGAGTAGATTAAATTCTTCCAGACACTGCCTTACTGACTGGATAAGGAGGCAAGTAAAGGGTGCCCCAGGGTGCATATAGGCCTGATTTATTACAGCCCTCCAAGGCTGGAGAGGATACACTTCCATCAGTGAAATTGGGTGATCCAGCAAACCTGGAATGGATCTGAGAAAGGATTCAAAATATTTGCTAGCAAATAGAAAATGACTTTGAAGAAATCCTATTCAGGTTTGCTGGGTCACCCAGGTTCACTGATGAAAGTGTATCCTCTCCAGCTTTGGAGACCTATAATAAATAAGGCCCAAAGTCTCTGCTCTGCATTGCAACCCTGATGCTGATAAGTTATTCTCAGCATCATGATCATAGTCAAGACCCTGTCACCAACCTAAAAAAATGAGCAAGCAAAAGCAGCCATACACATGGCCTGATTTTTGTTTGTTTGACGAACATCAAATTCGTCAAAAACTGATTTTAAGATACTTTTCAATTGTTTATTTTTTTTCAATTAGGCAAGGCTTTTTTCATGCTATTTGGATTGGGTATCCGTCTCCTAAACTTATGATATTTAGTCTCCATGGCCTTTGGTAATACAAATTATTAATATTATAATACAGTGTTTGTATAGCGCCAACATATTACGTAGCGCTGTACAAAGTCCATAGTCATGTCACTAGCTGTCCCCCAAAAGGGCTTACAATCTATTGTCCCTACTATAGTCAAATATACTATGTATATGTATGTACTATATATTTAATACAGTCTAAGGCCATTTTTGAGGTGAAGCCAGTTAACTTAAATGCATGTTTTTGGGAGGAAACCGGAGTACCCGAAGGAAACCCACACAAACACGGGTAGAACCTGCAAACTCTATTTAGTTGGCAAACAAGATGAAAGTATATCAGATACTTGTAATTGATCACAAATACTTTTTGGTCAAAAATTACATCAGGAGCAAGTTGCATAGTATAGGTCCAGCATACATTCTTTACTTGCAGTGTTTTTTTCTTTCCATAAATAATTTCTTTTTTATTTGCAATGTGCTACAAAATGTGGCTACTTTAGGATGAGGCAACTCCCCAGCACAACTTTCTTTCTCCCTTCTCCTCTGGGGAATTCTGCCCCAGTTCTGATGCCCGCGATATCATATTTTATGTGGCTGCAAGGTAAGGAGAAGAGAACACTAAGAATTACTGGGGCTGCTGACTTGACGTCCAAGATGGTAAAGCCCAGAATCAGATCCTATTGATATTGTACAGGACTGCAGGGGTGGGGGACATATATATTGGGACATTTTTTATTGGGAGACCGGAGACATATGTTTCCATTATTTAGGACATTGGCTCTTTTCCAAGGGATTGCTATGGTTTAATTTTTTTGGGGCTCTGGATTCTGGAATGGGAAGGAAAGTTCTAGGTGGACCTTCCCATTCTAGCCCTGAAAATAAAATTAAACCATAGCAACCTTTTTTACAAGAGCTCATGTCCTAAATAATGGAGAAATATATCTCCCATCCAGGACCCATCCCTGCAGTCCTGTACAATGATCGCAGTCCTGATTCCCATTGGAAAGGTGGTTTTGATTTGATATAAATTTTGTTTTTTTTTTACTTTGCTATCTCCACTACTTGCTTTGCCCTTTACAAAGCACAGGCTCTGATGCTGCTTCGGCTTTGTGAGCGGCAACACTATGATGTCCTCTTCTCATACTGCGAATAATGAGGTATATGACTGGGAGCTAATAGCCGGAAGATTATACATAATAGCTTTGATTGGAACAGGCAGAAAAAATTGCATTTTTATTATTACATTTTAATTGCTGTTTTCTTAAATCCCTGCACATTTCAGAACCTTTTCCAGGAGGTCGGGGTTCGGGTGGAAGGGTACATGGGCAGCTCAGCCCCTACCTGCGGTTTCTCTTCTCTGGATGTCGCCGTCTGCACCATTGAGAAAGCTAACGGCTTGGTGAACCGGCTAATAGAAGAAAACAAGATTGACTTGTTAGGTAAGTTTTGTCTGAGGGATAACATTGTACACATGCAGTTCTGTGTGTGGTCACGGCTGTATTTTAAAGGCTTTGCCAGTGAAGCTGACACCATTTGTGTCACCTCCAGTCATTATTTTCTGCCTGATAAAGTGCATTGTTCTGTGACCACATTTGGAATTAGTTCATTTTGTTTGCCTGAAAATGATTTGTGCACTTGCAGTTTTATCTTTTGTATGTTTGAAGTGCTCCCTCTTGTGCCTCTCTGTATTTCATGTGCAAGACTTAGCATCCTTTGTGATTGCCAAGCTTACCAGAGTAGATGTGGTTGATGGCTTTTTTTCCTTTATTGTACCTGGTAATCGTGCTAATAACACACTTACTGTTCTTCAGAATAATCATTCACTCCACTCTATGAGGGAGCAGTGTTGTCACTCTAGGATATAACTACAAATATCTCACCCCTCTCTTCTCAGCTCTAAAGCACAGGGGGGGAAGAGTTGATTAAGATATATTGCTGTTTCTGTCACCTAACACCTTTTATATTTCCTCTCTTGCCCAGGGATGATGGTGGTGGACGAATTGCACATGTTGGGAGATTCACATCGGGGATACTTACTGGAACTTCTCCTCACTAAGGTCCAATATGTCACTCAGAAAAGAGCAGTCTTGTGAGTAAATATATATGAAGCCTATTTCAGGGCATAAAAAAACCATCCCTCCCATCTTTTACTCCCATCAATTCCCAGATTAAAAAACTTGATTTCACTATCTGTGTCTACTGCTGGTGCTGTTTTCAAGGACAGAGATGGATCATCTAGCACTGTTGTCTGTCTGTAACTGATCCTCCTGCCATGTGTCATCATGTTGTTCAGTGTTCTGGAACACGAAAAGACTTTGATGCTGAACAACCATTAGGAAGTATGTACAATCCCCAGGCAGTAGCATGTAGAAAACTTAAAATGGTCCTATACTAAGAGACGATGTGGGCCGCCATTTCTGACTTGGTTCTTAAATATACAGCTTGTCTAGTTGATGTTCTGATCCTCGGCCTTTATTACCTGCTGAATCACTGACCCAGAATGAGGAGGCAGCTCATGTGTTCACATTGCCACACAGTTATCTGCTATGTGTGACTGAAACTGCTAAAAACCAAAAGATCAGCTTTACATCCAGTCAGATAGCATGGAGTAACTTGCATCAACTCTCAATATAAGACCTCTTGCATGACTTGGAAGTCATGTGACTACACATCTTAAGTAGAAATGGAATAAAAATGGACCTATACTGAGAAACTGTTGAAACCAAAGATCGGCTTTACACCCAGGCAGACAGCATAGAGTAACTTGCATCATCTATCAATATAAGACCTTGTGCATGACTTGCAAGTCATGTGACTACACATTGTAAGTACAAGGGACTTTTATTTCACTCTGGCCGTAACCATCACCAACAACATAATAACAGAAACTGAGAACAGGAAACCGGTGCAATATCCTATCCTGTATAAAGATGTTTTATAGTGCCGCAGAGGGGTTAAATATATGCATTTAATTTGGGGAAATGTTTGGAAATAATTCACGTTTAACCTTTGCATGGAGGTAAGGACTTTATAAGGTCCAGAGTAGCTCACTTACTTCTGGACTACTGGTTAGAGTATTGCAGGGTTTCCTAGAACAATTTCCTAATTGTTATAGAAGTTGGGTCAATTCAGCAAAAGACTAGTATTGCCTGTGATCTCCCTACAGCTATCTGAACATATTCACATTACTGATTGACAATGCTTTGTTCTGCACTGTGTATCTGTGTGTGGAGGCAGCAATCTTAGAGGCAAGATTTTGATTCCTAATGTCTGAGCTGCCCTTTAATGACTGGTCATCTTGGAAAATGGTGGCCTAATGATGGCAAAGCAAAAAGAGAGGTGGTGCGGGCATAGATATACAGAGTGACTAAAGCATTAGTAGGTAGATTTTTGCTTTGCAAGCGATCAGGTACAGCTTCCTCTCCAGCAAGCAGCGACATCACCAAATCTCACTTCAAACCTTGTGAGACTAACAGAAGCTACAGTGGCTTAGATGATCTCACACTGCAGGCATACAACTATGAGGCTAAATAACCGATATCTAGACATGGGTTGTGCACAGAAAATTGGTGGCCATAAATAGTCCATAGTCATGTCACTATAAGACTATAAAAATTGAGTTTGTTATAATGTCTGTCTGCATCTCTATTTCTGTGACTGCTATTATGTTTTGTCAGGCTGTTTAGTTTGAATGTTTCTGTTTTAAAGAATCATATTTTTGTATGTTGCTCTCTCCCTTACAGGAAAAAAGATGGCAACACTAGTAGCTTACAGAATGAAGTTCAGATTGTGGGGATGAGTGCCACCTTACCCAATCTCAGCTTGCTTGCTTCCTGGCTCAACGCCGAGCTCTATCACACCGATTTCCGACCTGTGCCGCTAAAGGAACAAGTAAAAATTGGCAAAACTGTGTTTGATTGTAGCATGAATCCTGGGAGGGAGATTGAGCCCCTGATTCATGTGAAGGTAAGGATATGAACCTGGGGCAGAGCAGGCTGTCTGTGGAGGGTGGAAGATTATCCAGAAATAGGAATGTAGTACTAAAGGGAAAGGCCAGCATAAAGGGAAGGGGAGAATAACTATATATTAAGTACAAAGGATGCAAATTATCTGTCAGAGTAGAAAATGGGCTTTCTGTAAAAACTACACAATTTATTGAAAATATAAACACACCATTGGTTCATTTATGTAAATTACCTTTACATAGGCAACACTTGCCAATATGAGTGATAAACTCATGACATCCCTAGGGGGACTAGAGCAGAACCCTGTCCTCTCCTTGCATTAGCTGAGCCAAACAAAGCGTGACCCCATCTCTTCTCCAAGTATGACTTTTTGTCATGCTCCAGCTTTCTAATCTTATTTCTGTGAATTAATTCTGAGCACAGATCAATGAGAGACACTTCGTCCAGATCCACAGATGTCCTGGGCAGTAAAGATCTCTCTCTGAACCATTCCCAGACATCAGGAAAACTTCTTCAAAGATCAAGCTCTGATCCTCCACCAAAGCCTGAGCAATATAGTTTACTTAGTAGGAAATTAAAAAAGTCCTAAAACATCATAGCAATGTTTATTATTTTGCTGGAATGTACACTTAATATAACACATATTATAAAGTTGTGTTTTCCCTATCCAACATGTCACCACCATGTCTGTCTTTGCAGGGTGACGATGATCACATTGTCAGCTTGTGTTATGAGACAATATGTGAAGGTCACGCTATCTTGATTTTCTGTCCTTCCAAGAATTGGTGCGAGAAGCTGGCAGATACCATCGCCCGAGAGTTCTACAATCTCTATCACATGGCATTGCAGGAAAAGGCCGGTGAGTCTGCGATTTCTGCATAGTAAGAACTGTGGTTATAACTTGGCTTTACAGTGCATGATGTTCCCCCTCTTTTGCTGCTCTTCATGTTATTGTGCTAAAAAACTGGGTGATGTTTCTCCTTTTCTGGCATTGGTCACATGAATGGTGGCCTTAAAGTGCAAAGCAGGGGATTTATCAAATTGTGAGGATCAATATCAATCACACATTGTCATGTTTTTTAATATAATACTCAATCTGTGGAATGAAGCAATCGAGTTTCCAAGCACAACAGCAAATTTAGCTATTTTAAACCAAAGTGGTCCCAAAGCTTTTCCTACGTATAAGTTTGTATCATCTTGCAAAAAGACTCTACAATACTTCTGGATTTTTTTGGGGTTATCTAGCCATGAGGACGCCTTCCTTTAAACTGGGTGCAGGTCCCCTGCTCACCTTGTCAGGAATTACACAAAATTACAGCAAACCTTACAGCTTGTCCACTGGCCATAGAGGGCAACTGTGAAGATCATTTAATCTGTGGGTGATGTACATGACATTTACAAACACTTCTGAGTGCAATCGTAATGATTTATTCTATTACAGATTTATTTACACTTTGTGCACCCTTGATCATCCTATTTGACTTTATCCTTTGTGCCATAATATCATCAAGGTGCTAAAAATGTCCATCAGGTTTTCATGCTGGCTCAATATCTGTGAACCTCTGTCAAGGAATTCATAATATTTACATTAAATTTGGTGTTCGATGACCTCTTTGCTTTGCAGCCCTATGATCTTTTTTTTCTTTTCATTTCATTTATGAGCAAATGCACCTAATAAACAGGCCTCTAGCTGTATATGGCCCTGCATCCCAAAACCAAAGCTTAATTGAACATACAATAGGCATAACCACACCATAACTCTTTATAGTAAACCAGTAACATGAGGACTTATTTGAGGTATGTATTTTATGGGTTACCCATTATGATAAAAATTGCCCACCTTATTCTGCTACCTGCACATTATTTGTCATATTTCCTAATCTTAATTTCTATTTTTTTCCACTAGATGGCAGGTAAACTCCACAATATATTTCAGATAGTCTTATACCTAAATATTGAGCGCAACAGAAACTAAATTCCATTCCAAAGACAATCTAGAGTTTATAAGAATGATAATTCCGTTTTTATTATATGCTGCCTTATCTTACATTCTAAGTTCCCCCCCTCCTTCTACTTCTGTATCTGTTTCTCACTTTCCTTGCTACTTCCTTTTCTTTCTTTCTCTCTTTTTCACCTTTATTCTTTCCTGTCACCCCTCTCTACTTTCTCGCTATGAATCTTCCTCCTACTTCATGTCTCTCTCCTCATCCCTGTCTTCTCTCTCTTCGAAGGTGGTTGTCTAGAACCCAGCGTTTGTCCCGTGGCTTTGGACAAGGACGGTATTCAGGATGTAGTCGGTCAGTTGAAGCGTTGCCCATCGGGATTAGACAGCATCCTAGGACGCACCGTGCCATGGGGTGTGGCTTTCCATCATGCGGGTATTTATTTTTTATCATTTATGTTTATTCTGGTTTTATTTTCCATATTGAATATTTAAAAAGTGAAGCAGATAGTAAGTATGGGAAGTATAGGTTTTTCTGATTATCCTTCCTACATAATCCTAAATTTGTATTATTATATACATAGTCCCACTATTTCAATTAAATACACAACAATTTAACATTTTCCTATACCAAAGTAAGTAGTTTAGGGACTTTATAATATATACAAATTTAAAATACAATAAATCACATCTTTAATAATACATTAACAACAATTTTAGAACCATACCAACATTTTCAACACATTTCTTAGTACATATGTATCCAGTAATACTTATTTGACATAGAATAACTAAATTGGACTCAACCATCCAAAAGTGGTGACGCATTTCACTGATTAGTCTGCTTCATCACACCACATATTGTTACTAAATGAAATTTCTTTACCTTAAGTAATAAAAGCAGACAATAAATGAATTATTATTCAATGATGTTTACAGTCTTTCATTTAAATTTAAACACTTCAAATTACATACTGTGTGTAAATCTGTCAGCAGTCATAGTGCCTCCAAAAACTTATCCAAAACTTCCCAGCGGTTTGTAATGGTATGGTCAAACTATATGAGACCTTAGCACAGGATACACTAGTACCAAATTTAAAAAGTGAGTTATATAAAGTCTTCAAATTTCGTTACATTCTATGAGTTTCCATACATTGAAATCATTTATTGAAATTTCATCGTACAATGATACCTGTTGCACATATCTAATGTTCGTGTATGCTATGTGTATTTCATATTCCCAGGTCTGACCTTTGACGAGCGGGACATTATAGAAGGAGCCTTCCGCCAGGGTATTGTGCGTGTTTTAGCTGCCACCTCCACCTTGTCGTCTGGGGTGAACCTTCCCGCACGTCGTGTCATCATTAGAACCCCGCTCTTCAATGGACGACTATTGGATATTCTCACCTACAAGCAGATGGCTGGAAGAGCTGGCAGGAAGGGAGTTGATACAGAAGGTGAGAGGACAGACAGGTTTAGGTATATTATATGTTTCGGCATATTGTAATGTTTACATTTTTAAAGGTGTTTAAAATCCAAACTGCAGCCAAAACGTACATATTAGACTTTTTTTATATCAAATCTGTGTCTCCAGCGACATTTCTCCTCACTTCAGGTCTGAACAGACAGTAGAGAAACATTTCTCCAGTGAGGAAACAAATGCTACATTCCCAGGAATGGGGCAGAATAAGTTGAGCTGTATGAGTCACTGGGACTGATTTATTAAAGTTATCCAAGGCAGGGGAGGATACACTTTCTTCAGTGAAGCTGGGGAATCCAGCAAACCTGGAATGGATTTCTTTGCTATTTGCTACCAAATGTTTTCATTTCTGGACCAAAACTATTTTAGGTTTGCTGGATCACCCAGCTTGCCCTGTAGAGCTTTAATAAATCAGGCCCACTGTCAGAAAGGTGAACCTGGTTAACTGTTACCAACACTGTTATTTGGTCCTTCCCTCAGGCACGTTGTCTTGGTGTCACCTTTGACTCAGCCCTCTCATTTACCCCCCATATTCAGAACATTTCCAGGTCCTGTCACTTTCACCTACACAACATCTCCAAAATCCGCCCCTACCTGTCCCCTGAGACTACTAAACTCCTTGTATATGCTTTTATCTCTCGTCTGGACTACTGTAACCTCCTCCTCTCTGGTATTCCACAAACCCGACTCTCCATCCTTCTCTCCGCTCCTCTTCTGCTGCATCTGTTTGTAGTTTTCTCCATTGCCTTCCATTTCACCTTAGAATCAAATTTAGGCTCCTGTGCTTTGCCTTCAAATCCCTACACAGTTATTGTCCCACTTACATTTCTGACCTGGTAAAAAAAATACTCCCCCTGCCGCTCTCTCCGCTCCTCCAATGACCTGCTAATGACTTCCTCACTCATAACCTCATCACACGCATGGATACAAGACTTCACTAGAGCTGCCCCAACTCTCTGGAATTGTCTTCCTCATCCTTTTCGGCTTGCTCCTACTTTCTGCTCATTTAAAAGAGCGCTCAAAACCCATTTTTTCAAACTTGCCTACCCGTCTTCTTCTGTCATTTGAAACCATCACTACTTCCCACCACTACATATCTCCCACCCTATTGTGTGTGAAATTCTCCCACCTACTAGATTGTAAGCTCTTCGGGGCAGGGTCCTCTCCTCCTGAATCACTGTCTGTATTAGTCTGTCATTTGCAATCCCTATTTAATGTACAGCGCTGCGTAATATGTTGGCACTATATAAATCCTGTTTATTAATAATAATAATAATAATAATAATAATAACAATAACTGAGCTGCTGATTTACAGTGGAAAGGTAGAGCAGAGAAAGCTGAATAGCTGAGTTACGGCTGGCAGGGAGAGCAAGAAATGGTAAAGGAACAACATAATTGCATATGCTTTGCTATTTGAGGATGATTTTCTTCTTTACAAATCCTGCAGCTACAAAGATCAGTTTGTTTAAAGGGCCATTTACTGCTTGTGGGTGATATTTTTAATTTTTATTTCTTGACCACAGATTTATTTTCAAGATCTGAGTTTTATTTTAATATATTGAAGTGAAATATTTGAATATATGAATCTTCCAATACTTTACTTTTAAATCCAGCTGTTAATCCCAACATGACTGATCTCTGGTTCCTTGTGTTTGCAGGTGAAAGCATTCTTGTCTGTAAGCCATCAGAAAGGACGAAGGGCATTAGCCTTTTGCAAGGGACTTTAAAACCAGTGCAGAGCTGCCTTCTGCGGAAGGAGGGAGCCGGAGTGACGGGCAGCATGATCCGAGCCATCTTGGAGGTGAGGCAATCTCTAAACCTCGTTCCATTCTGTCCGCAAAAAACCTGTTGAAAAACTTGGCTACAGGTCAAACATACATAGGTGAAAATGGGCAATAGACAACACAACAAGGGGATTTGGGCAGGTGATAGGAATTCCGTGAGAGGAACAAGAATGTGTAATGGTTATATTTTGGAAGAAAAGGAAGAGGGGACAGGGAAGGGGGATGGAAAAGAAAAAGTAGGGTTAAAACGTTCTTTTTGTTTATAACCAATGTTACTTTAGCTACGGGTCATTTACCTATTTGCCCTGGGTTGCTGCTTGCCCACTCTGGTACCTGCTCCCCTCTCCCTGACAACTGCAAGGTCTTCATGCTGCGATGTGAGACAGAGTAGCAATGTGCAGCTACAAACATAATTAAGAGCTGCTAAAAAGAATAAAATTTAGGTAAGGGGTGGTGTAAGGGATGCAGAAGGGAGCAGTAGGGGGAACAGAAGTTATTGGTGTTGACAAGTGGCTGCATAGGTAAGTGATTAGTGGTAAGGCTGAGGTTTTCAGTGTTATAAAAGGATGCAAGATTAGGAATGATGAAAAGCGGGCATAGAAGTAGTGAAAATGAGGTTTAGGGGTGTAAAGAGGTGCTCAGTCTAATACCCTTGCCAGACCCCCTGCTCTTGGTTCTGTGCTCTGTGTACAATAGAGTTTTGAAGACTGGAAGCTGCAGAGAGTTATTTTAACAATCTCAATACCTCTGTACCTAATATATAATTATTCTGTAGTGTTTGCAGCTTTAGAGGAAAGTGATGAATTGATTTAAACCTGGTCATTGGGAATATGTAAACACTTAAATGTCCAGTGCTTGTTTGCAAATAAACTTAGGTAGTTTTAGACTTTCAGTCACTTATGGTAGGACTATACAGAGAATAGTTGCATGGTCAGTGAGCGATTGCTTATGAAGAAATTTGAATGCAGCCGGAGGTAAAAATATATAGAGGAAATGAAGTAAATAATTGTATATAAAAGGATGTCCTGTAACCTTTTTTTTTTTATTTGATAATGTGTGCCCCAGATTGTAGTTGGCGGTGTGGCGGACTCTCCGGAAGATGTCCGTACTTACGCCTCTTGTACGCTCTTGGCTGCCAGTATGAGGGAGGAACATGAGGACCCACAGCAGGCTGACTCCGGAGCCATAGAGGCATGTGTAGATTGGTTGCTGAGGAATGAGTTTGTACAGATGCTGGAGGAGGAAACAGATGGAAATAAAGGTAATGCATCATTACATAGTACATTGTGGAGCCTTATGTTTAAAACCCCAAATGAAGAATATCTGTGCTGCCAGCAGCCCTTTAATTTGCCTTTAAATTGCCAACCTGTCATTAATAAATGTGTTTGATTATTATGCACAATCTTGTGCAGGTTTGAATCTATTTTTTTATAATAATGGACATATTTACTTATATGGGCAACTATATAAACACTTTTTTTTGTTTAACTGAAGCTGTGTGACCTGGCCTAAAATATCTTTTGGTACACGAGAGGACCCTTATGTTAGTCTTCAGTTAGGTCCGGGTGAAGCTCATTGGATCCTAAACTCTGTAAATGGTACTCCCTCCTATCATTTTATAATATACTAGAAGGTGGATTTTGGGAATATGAACCATGGACAGACCTTAAGTGGATGGGGTCATGTACTGTAAGCTGGGTGAATGGAATGAGCTTTGACCTGAGGTCCAAGGTTTGTGGAGAGGGATGCACAGTGACCTGGGGAAGCAATGAATAGAATAGATGTGATGTAACCTGGGGACAGGAATGTGAGTGGGAGGAATTTGCCATTTGCGTTCTATACGTCACCGTGTATTCCTGTCGCTGCTGTTGATTTGGAGACCGGTCGATCTGTGCTGATGGAAGCAGGTTCAGCAAGACACAGCTGTAGCAGGGAAAAGTGTGGCTGATGATGCTTTTTCTTCTCTGTCTTACAGAGCTAAAAGGAGGGATGCAGGAGGGCAAGCAGAAATTGCCCTTTACTTTAAGTCTCAGAAAATATGGCCCCAATAGTAGATTCACCTTCTCTCATGACAACTCTAAACTTTAGGATTTCCAGTTACTTCATGATAGCGACGGTCACCAGGACAAAGAGAGCACTGAATCTTAGGGACAAGCAAACATTTGTTAAAGAGGTCTAAACTTTCCTCACTCTATCCAAAATTAGGAAAAAAGATTTTCCTATTCTTTATACTTTATGCTTCTGAGTGACTAAATCTTATACCCTATAAGTACCCTATAACTTTTTTCTGTTATTTACAGTTGAAGTTTATCGTCCCACAAAGCTGGGCTCCGCCACTTTCTCCTCCTCTCTGTCACCCGTGGAGGCTCTGGGAATTTTTGCTGATCTTCAAAGAGCAATGAAAGGATTTGTACTAGAGAATGATCTTCACATCCTTTATTTGGTATGGCAGAATTGTTTTAAATGGTTCATTTTTTTTTGTTTTTTGTACATCAGGTCTGCAACCCACCACCTCCTTGTTCCTGTAATACTGTTACCAATGCCATAATAACTTCCTAAAGTTTGCTAGATACTTCTTCCAAGTTATAGGAGATTGCTGGAGACACCTTGCAGAAGACTGAGTTTTACTTTCTTTAATATGCTTTATGTATATAATTTGTAGATAAGAAACAAACATACACAGTGTTCTCCCCGGCTCCTTTTAGCTGGGTGTGCATATCTATATGATCGGATATCTCTTCCATCCATGAATTGTTTCCAATAAAAACCAGGTGGCCTTGAATTTCTCTGACGTTTCATGGATTCTAGAAGACAAAGAAGGCTGCTAGAAACTTTGGCCATGCAAAGAGGAACATTGATTGCTTTAAGTAGTTGATATTTACTTTTTTGTTATTAGGTTTAAAAACTGATCGTTTGTATCACCTTTTCATTATGTGAAAATTACTAAAGCCTTCACAGGTTTCTTTCATGACACTAAATTTTCAGGGACATTTGGGCTTTCTGATAAGACGGTCCCAATGTATTTGCTTGCATTCTTCATCTAGAGCTATATAAACTAGAGACAGAGAGGAAGGGTTGGTTAGTCCCACTTAATTGGCCTGATTTAATAAAGCTTTCCAAGGCTGGAGAGGATACAGTTTTTTTTATCAGTGAAGCTGGGTGATCAAGCAAACCTGGAATGGATTTCTTTTATTTGCTGGTAAATGTTCTGAATTCTGGACCAGAATAATTCCAGATGTGCTTATCCTTTTTATCCTTTTTAGCCATGGGAACCTAAATCCGGCCCATTGTATGTGTATTCTGAATAGTGCTGAACAGCAGAAAACCTATTACTCTCTCTTTACAGCAAAGGAATAAAAAACTGTAGGAAACTAGCAGTCAAAAAATCTATTGCTTTCACTTGTTGGTTGCACTTGGTAAATAAGACATAATCGTATGCATTCCCTGATGCTGGGTAATTCTTTACCATGACCAGCCTGCCTTCACACTTGCTAACACTTAAAACAACTTTCTGGTCTTCAGGGACCACCGGCTATAATTGCTATATTCACGGCTCACAGTATATTAGTGTGGTGGTCAGTGGGAAGAATTCCTCTTACATTGCTGGCCAGTAGCAAGAAAGGCAATTCATCATTATCATTGGTGTCACTTAAACTGACTTAAGAGACACAAACTGCTCATTGCTCAAGGAACCCTGAGCAATCTCTGGAGAAACCCTACATAATAAACTCTGTTGTATATTATAACCAAACTTTCTTAATGTATCTAAAGTTTTACTGTGGGTTACCTAACTTGCTGCAGAACTTGAATTCAATTCTAATACCCCTTAAACAAATACGTCTTACTTCTTTTTCTCCAGGTCACCCCCGTGTATGAGGATTGGGCCACCATTGACTGGTACCAGTTCTTCTGCCTATGGGAGAAGCTTCCTGTGTCCATGAAACGTGTAGCCGAGCTGGTGGGAATAGAAGAAGGTTTCCTTGCTCGCTCCGTCAGAGGGAAAATTGTTGCCAAAAATGACCGTCAGCAGAGACAGATCGCAATTCATAAAAGGTAACTTGTTCATTTATTGATTGTGTGTGAGAAATCAGAGAACATTCATGGTATTAAAGTAAAATTCTTGTTCAGTAGAGCTGCATAAGGCTCAAGGTTGATGAGCAAAGTAAATTAACTTATATTTAAAGGAGTTTGACTCTCATTATTTGGACCAGAACTGGCAATCCTTATATTACAGGTGTGTATGGAGACAATATCCAAAATCCGCCCATACCTGTGCCCAGAAATCACCAAACTCCTTGTACGTGCTCTTATCATCTCTCGTCTGGACTACTGTAACCTCCTCCACTTCGGTATTCACTAACCTGACTCTCTCCTCTACAATCTAATATGAACGCTGCAGCCAGACTCATCCATCCACCTACCTACCCCATACACGGTCTTCCCACCTTACCTACCCATATATGGCCTTCCCACCTACCTACCCCATACACAGCCTTTCCACCTCTTTGGCTTCCTCTTCTTGTAGTTCTCTTCATTGGCTTCCATTTCACCTTGGAATCCAATTCAAATCCCTCCACAGTTCTTGTCCTACCTACCTAATACAGGAATCCCTCCACAACTCTTCCCCCACCTACCTACCTGATACACAAATCCCTCCACAGTTCTTGTCCTACCTACCTAATACAGGAATCCCTCCACAACTCTTCCCCCACCTACCTACCTGATACACAAATCCCTCCACAGTTCTTGCCCCATTTACCTTTCTGACCTGGTAAAAAAATACTCCCTTAGCCTCTCTCTTCGCTTCTCCAATTATCTACGACTGACTCATAACCTCATCACACGCACGCCTCTAAGACTTTTCTAGAACTGCCCCCACTCTCTGGAATGGTCCTCCTCAACCTATTTGGCTCATCTTTTTAAACTCACCTACCCATCTTCTTCTGTCTCTTAAAACCCTCACTACTCACCCACAATTCCATATCCCCCCTCCTATTGTGTGATACTTTCCCCTCCTCTTGGATTGTAAGCTCTTCGGGACAGGGTCCTCTCCTCCTGTGTCACTGTGTATATCTCTATCATTTGCAACCCCTATTTAATGTACAGCACTGCGTAATATGTTAGCGCTATATAAATCATGTTTATTATTAATATTATTATAATATTAATAATAATATTTCCCCCATGTCCACCTGTCCTTTAGGTATTTTGGATATGTTCCCATCATGACTTTATGAGTCATGACTTTATGACAATCTCACTTTAAGGTGAAAGTGAGATTGTCTCTACTACTCCCCAGGCAAACACTATGAATGTTCTGGAGCCAGGGATTAGTAGATGGGGCTGAGAACATGCAAGAAAACTGATTAAAGTTATGTCTGCAGGCATGAGATTCTGCATAGGTGCATATGGCTTTATGTGGAAAGCCAGCAGATCTTAATATGACTACTGTGGTACTACTGCAGGCCCCCCTGACCATTCCCTGTGATAGTCAACTAAGGCTTCCACTAATCACACATTCACCCTTATTCTAATCTCTTATATACTGGTATTTCTCCAGGTTCTACACAAGTCTGGTTCTCCTGGAATTAATCAGCGAGGTGTCGCTGTCAGAACTGACAAAGAAGTATGGTTGCAGCAGGGGGCAGCTCCAATCCCTGCAACAATCAGCAGCCACATATGCAGGTAAGCTGCTGCAGGAGGTGTTCTGGCGCCATCTGGTGGATACCGACTGCTAACTCTTCAATACTTCTTAAATGGTCAGTGAATGTCAAAGTTGGTGTATGTGCAGGGATAGAAGTGTATGGTACGTGTACAGATATATAAATATTTACGTTGGGTGTAGGTATAATGATGTATGTTGTGTTCATGTCATAGGTATAGCGATATATGTTGTGTTCGTATCACAGGTATAAAGAAATATTTTGTGGCATAGGTATAAGTATATATGTTGTATCCCTGTCCCAGGTATAGTTATATATGTTGTGTGCCAGGTATAGGGATGTATGTTGTGTCCATGCCACAGGTATAGGGATATATGTTGTGTTCATGCCACAGGTATAGTGATAGATGTTGTATTCGTATCCCAGGTATAAAGATATATGTTGTGTCCGTGTCCCAGGTAAAGGGGTATATGTTGTGTCCTTGTCCCAGGTATAGTGATGTATGTTGTGTCCCTGTCCCAGGTATAGTGATAGATGTTGTATTCGTATCCCAGGTATAAAGATATATGTTGTGTCCGTGTCCCAGGTATAATGACATATGTTGTGTCCCTGACCCAGGTATAGTGACGGTGTTCTGCAGTCGTCTGGGTTGGCACAACATGGAGCTTTTACTGTCGCAGTTTCAGAGTCGTCTGACATTTGGCGTACAGCGCGAGCTCTGCGATCTGGTCCGATTGGATCTGCTGAATGCTCAGAGGGCCCGAGCGCTTTACAATGCTGGCTTCATCACCATCAGTGAACTCGCCAGAGGGAACATCACTGACGTGGAGGCGGCATTGAAGAATGCGGTGCCCTTTAAAAGGTGAGTGACCCTACTGCTGATCAGGTTGACATAACCCCCCCCCCCTTTCTTGTGTCCCTTTACACTATGCAATATTTTCACCATTCTTGTGTGATTCCAATGAGCCAATTTTTGCCAAATAAACCCTGCCTGTCCTTCATGCTCACATATGACTCCAATGAGCTCCAAGAATTCTCCTCTTCACACGTCTGCTATTCTTGTCATGAACCTTTGTCATATGACTTGTCATACATGGAGGGACTCCCAGAATCCTCCTCTTTACATTGCCCATTACTTTGATCAATACTGATTGTTATGCTGAATACTAGGCAGGCTGTACATGCATGCAGACCGTCCTAGGTGACACGTGATGCTGAGCCTTCATTATTGAAAGGACCTAAATCCAATAAATAAATAAGCAGTCTAAGGACGGTCAGGCTGGGGAGAGAGGGGGTAGACAATGTGGGACATTATTTGCTGCAGCTTTTTAATACATCATGTAAAGCTCACAGTGTGCAGTAAAATCAGGGAAAGCAATTCCAGAAGAGAAGCTGGTACAACTGTGCAAGGCAGAAGGGGTGGCCCCGAGGGCAGATTTACTTAAGGGGTGGGCCCGAGGGCAGATTTACTGAAGGTGTGGGCCCGAGGGCAGACTTTCTGAAGGTGTGGGCCCGAGGGCAGGCTTTCTGAAGGGGTGGGCCCGAGGGCACCCTTACTGAAGGGGTGGGCCCGAGGGGACCCTTACTGAAGGGGTGGGCCCGAGGGCAGACTTTCTGAAGGGGTGGGCCCGAGGGCAGGTTTATTAAAGGAGTGGGCCGGGGGGGCCTGAGGGGGGATTGTCGAAGGGCAGGTGGATCAAAGGGGTGGGTCGAGGGCAGATATGACATGCCTTCCTTGTCTAGTTTTCTATGTAAGTTTTATATTTTTGATTATGTTGTCTATTCAGTAACGGTTTTATCACACCTTGTAAACACAGAACTTCAGGAGACATTTTAATTTCTTATCGATCTCTATCTGCTCGCCTCCTTTGTCATCGGGGTTACCTCTTATGAGGACATCACGTGCGGGGCTTCGGATCTCACTTCGTAATGAAGAGTAATTTTTTATGTCAGAACTTATTGAACCCTTTATGTGAGGGGAGGAAATGGCCGGGGAGATTCGGGCGGTCTCGGATAGATTTGTGTTTTTGGTGGGATTTCAGGTCATTATTAGCTGCAGCTTGAAATATATCTGAATGTTGCATGGACAGGACAACAGGTTCTAGTTGCACAGCCCTATCCTCCTTTTATTCCTTATTACTCCTTCAGCAAAAACAAAATAGTCCTGTTAAAGCTAGGAGCCATTGGTTGGGGGGAGCGTATCATTGTTATCCCATAGATAGATTAAATTAGGATAGAATCACGTTTTGCCTTGGTATAGTAGACGTCTTCCCTGTTTTTATTAAGGTTTAAACCCTTTTAATTGGCTCCTCTTTATTAGGATTCACAATATGTCCCTTTTTTTATGCCAAGTAATTAACACTGGGACTGGGCTAATGCATCTAAATTCAGCCGTATCTCTTCTGGATTATCCAAAACCCCTGTTATTAGCGGGATCTCATTTCCAATTATAATATTTGCTTGAAATTAGAATGAAGTCAGCGAGTCGTCACGTCTTCTCCCTGTGGGCTGTATTGTATCCTCTGTATATTCAGTCCCTGTGTGAACATTCGGCTCAGGGGGCTTCAACTCCAATTTGCTGCTCCCTTCTCATGTCATTTTCAGTTAAATCTTAATCTTGGATAGATGTTTACAGAATTCAGCAGTCAGTCAGTCCAATCTAAGAGACAGCCGGCAGCCTTAAATCCTTTTATATTGTGTGGCACTATCAGTGCTGCATTGGGTGATAGAAACACAACAGGGAGTGAAAACAATTCTTCTCAAAAGTAACCGGAATTTCAGTAATCATTCCTGAACTTAACCTGCAATATTCACCGGTCCCTATTCTATCACAGGGCGCCACCTTCTTTTTCTTTCTTCTCTTTGTTGAGATGTAACTTTCATGCAGATGTGCAGGATTTCATCCATTCCCATGAAGTGAAGGGAAAGCCGGGATTGCTGGGTATCCTGGCAGCCAAAGCCTAAGCTGTGAATGCGCAGCTCAGCTTTTTTGACAGCAACTCAGAGCAATCAGGCAGGTAAGAGGGGTTATTGTAGAAGGGACTTCACCTGAACCTTTCTTCAATAAAAACCTAACTTATTAAAGTTTTTCAGAAGTGGATTCTTAGTTCTGCTTTAATTTGAGGTCATGTGACTACACACTGTCCTTCCAAGCTTTTTGCAACTGTGCAGCAAAACTTGCAGGGCTGATGTGACAACAGACTATGCCTCTTATAGCTCCAATTAGGCAGTGATGGATGCTAACTGACTACACCGGTACAGATCTCAGCCAAGTAGAAGGATGAGAAGGGGCTGGATGACCAGGATGGTCAATTTCATTTTTACATCAGGCTGCACGGTGGCTCAATGGTTAGCACTCGGGCCTTTGCAGCGCTAGGTCCCAGGTTCGAATCTCTGCCAGGACACTATCTGCATGGAGTTTGCAGGTTCTCCCTGTTTTTGTATGGGTATCCTCCGGGTATTCCGGTTTCTTCCCACGTTCCAAAAACAGGCACTTAGGTTATTTGGCTTCCCCCCAAAAAATTGACCTTAGACTGTATTAATGACATATAACTATGGTAGGGACATTAGATTGTAAACTCCTTTGAGGGACAGCTAGTCACATGACTATAGACTTAAAACACTGCAGTATATGTTGGCGCTATATGGATAATGTGTAGTAGTAGTATATTTCTAAACTATACCATGCACAGTGCATTGTATTAATGACAATTTATTATTAGGTTTTGCATTCACTTCACATTCACATAACACTTTCATCCTAGTGGTGGTGATATCTGGCTTTTAACAAACATTTTAGCGTTTCAGTTCCTGGAAAAATAGATAAGCAGTTAGTCTGGTAGTGGATCTCCAGGCAAATATAAACGTATTGGCCTTCTCTAATCCACCATACTGCAGAAAAGGAAAGGGAAGAACTATGCGGAGCAGATCCGGGCTCTGCTGATTTGCACAGTGCTATTGCTAAGCAGATGGAGAGAGCAGAATGATGACTTTATCAGTATAGCACTTATTTTGTGGGCAGGTTGATGACCAAACTGTACTGCTTAACTGCAGCAGAGAAAAGTGTGGTCACCGGCCATGCTGTGCTGTTGAGCAGAGATGTTTTTGTCACAAGACTATTTAATAAGCAGGTAATATTTGTGCATTTAAACTGTTTAATTTGCTGCTTGCTTCAGCTCTACAGCAAAGATTTCACTTAAAGCAGCCAGCTTATCATGTGATTTAACAACTCAATGCTGTATTTTGGCTTTGAGGAATTGGCCATCCAGAACCATTTTATTTTAGATGTGGTTCAAGTTGTCATTTGATTCTGTGACACATTGCAAACCTGTGATCTAACCTTTCTGTGTGTGCAGCGTCCGCAGAGCGGTGGATGAAGACGAAGATGCCGCTCAGGAGCGTCGGGTCGCTCGGTGTATCTGGATATCCGGAAAGAAGGGGCTGACTGAGAGAGAAGCGGCTGAGCTGATTGTGGAAGAGGCCCGGAAACTGCTGAGAGAAGACCTGGCAGGGATGGGGATACAATGGGATCCCAATGTGAGCTCTGATTCCCCTCTCACCTCTTCTGGGTCATCCAAAAGGGGAAATTCTCCCACTGGACAAGACGAGGGGTCAGATAAGGCTTCAACATCGACCGGTAAGCCTTCACCTAATAATTCCCATCCACATTTAGAAGAAAGTAAACCTGCTGCAGGTCCTGAGAATTTTCAGACGCCCAGGCTGAAGAGACAAGAAGGAACCATATTGTCAAACACTACGCGGCCTGAACATCGACAGAACTCTGTCCAGAGTAAGACAGAGGAGGAATCCATACCTGGCAAGAACGAGCATCAGAATCATGAAGTGTCCACTGAACCCCTAATAACAAAACCAGACATTGGTTGTAATAGTAATAAAGAAAATATTCCTGAACATAGGTCAAATGCTTCCAATGAAATATTACCTAAGATAAGTCAGAGAACATCAATAGCTTCACCAGTTTCTAAAAAGGTTGAGAAAATTAGAGAAATAAAGTTTAATAAATCCAGAGGGGATCAGTCAGGAGAATCTTCAGTTAGCATTAACCCCATCTCTGTACAATGTGACCCGGCAATAAAAGAGTCCGATGGAGAGAAAAATGAAAAACCATTGCTTTGTGAAATAAAAGACCACTCACATTCTATACAAGAAGAATGCCCCGAAATAACGGGAACATCAACCGCGCCACCGCCGACTCTCCAGCCTGCAGACGCACTTCAGAAACATAAATCTGTATTTGGATCTATTGATCACAAACAAAAGTCCATGAATGGCCTTTGCAGACAAACAGAACCGGTTTCTGAGGCTGCAGATATAAAACCCGTCCTGTGTTACTCTGGAAACCTCCGCTCTCCAGATTTCTGTGTGGCATCGAGGACCTTCGAGGACAGCTTTCAGCTGGATACTCAGATTGAGAAGTTAATACAGCAGCAGGTGGCATCTAAATCGGAGCCGAAACAGCGAGACGGAGATTCAAAGCTGGCAGCTGAGTTGTCAAAACCAAACTGCCATGCACAAAGCCTGGCAGCCATTGAGCTTGTTAGAGAGGAAACACATGTTGATGCAGCAGATCCAAGCAAAGAACAAATAAGTCATTTAAGTCAAGTGACTGCTAATTTTGTACAGGAAGTTTTAAAGCACCCAGATGAGCCCAAAGTAGACTTAGAAGGACATCCACAGTTGAAAACCTTTAAGAATTATTCCTGGTTGAAAGGGAATGATGTTTCTCTCACTGACACACAGCTCCAGAGCATTTTCCAAACTTTCCATAGCCAACCCAAAAAAGAGAAAAGTTCACCACAGAACCTAAAAAATGCCGAAATACAAAACCAGGAATCAGAAGATGGTTCAGGATGTAATCAATTTGCAGAATCCAGCTTGAACATGAGCGACAGTTTTTTGTTTGACAGCTTCAATGAAGATCTGGGCATTGTCACAAAATTAGAGGAACCCAAAGTAAACCCAGCAGGTGAAGGTGACCAAGGAACCGAAGTTACGGTTCAGCTCGGTCTACCAATCGATGAGGTGACAGAAGAGCAGGAGCAACCCATGGAGTGTGAAGAAGCATCGATTTCATTCTCGCAGATCGATTCATTCCAGATGGTGGAAGTTCTAGATCATGCAGAACTGCCTCGCCTTTCAGAAAGTAAAGGTAAAAGTGATATTCTGCAAAGCCCAGATCTAGCAGCACGTGAGATAAGTCCCGAAATGAGTCCCGAAATACAAGAGAGGATGGTCACATCAAGAAATCTGGAGTGGTCTGATCTCTCATTTAGCTTCACTCAGGGGATGCAGAAACTTCTAGATCAGTGTTCGAGTCCTGCAATCAATCACAAATCACAAGACCCAAACATAACCCGACCACAACAGGTCGTTGTTGATCCTTGTGTGAAAGAAGGAAGGAAGGAACCTCCACTGTGTCTAGAACCTGAAGAGCTCCCTCATACTCCTTCTATCGACCATGCTGTTCTTGCTGCTGGTACTTGTAACTCTACGCCTAACTTTGCATCAGCAGAAAAACCCGACTCCAGACCGGAGAGCTGTAATGACCTTATTCCTCCAACACCCCCCAGTGTGTCTACATCTAGAATGATGATAGGGATGTCTTCTATGAAATCTAGAACCAGAGGTAAGTTTTCTGAAAGCTTGATCTTCCCATCACTTGACGTGGAAGAGGACAAATTCCTGGGGTCACAGAGTGATGTGGAGGAATATGTTGCTGAGGATGAACCTGTTCTGGGTGAAGATTTCTCTCTGCAGCTATCCCAGGATTCTGCCCCCCTCCTGCCATCCAGTTCGGAGGAATTCAGCATCATTGATGTGGCCAGCGACCAGAATCTCTTTCAGACTTTTCTGAAGGAGTGGCGGAATCAGAAGATCTTCTCTCTGTCTGTGGCCTGCGAGAAGAAGATACAACCAACATCTTCCCGGGTCTGTATTGGAGGCAGATTTAAAGCAGGTGATTATTTATTATTTGAATTTTCTACCTTATACAATCCAGGGTGTTAGGAGGACAAGTGCATACTTTGTCTATTATACAAAAGTACAATCATTTAATTGCTGTTTTGTCATTTTCCAGCTCAATCGCCAAGGCAGATACAAGCCAAGGAAGACGGTCTACCCATCCAAGGCTGGGGTGACGTCCTGCTGGTCGGTGTGGCTGTGTGCTGGGGAGGGAAGGATGCCTATTACCTGTCCTTACAGAAAGAGCAGGATCAGTCAGGTGAGCCACTGGGGTTATTGGCAGGATCACAATGGAGTGTTTTATGTCATGGGATGGGATCTGTAGCAAATTATAGACCATTATGAAAATATTTTACTTATTTTTGTGATATTCTGATTTGTGTTTCTCTCTTTGCAGACATTAGCGCCAGCCTGGCCCCTCCTCCTCTGGATCAGAACCTCTCGGTGAAGGACCGGCTCTGGCACCTCCAGTCCACCTTGCAGCAGAAAGAAGCTCGGAGAACGGTTATCATGTATAACTTCATCGAGCAGTACAAGGCCCTTGTCCTGGGCTGCCGGACCTCTGTCACAGGACACTTCCAGGACCCGAAGGTGCTGCCTCCTCACTGTGTACTTTAAATGCATTGAATATGTTAGAAGGGCGCGCTAGGTGTTATTGGTATGAGTTCAAGCAACTGATATGACAGCAGCTGCAAGATGTGGGTGGGCCGATTGTCATCTCTTGAGTCGTTTTAAGACAGTCTGCATAATTTCAATTTAAAAACAAGCATTTAAATCTGCCCTGCAGCCTTCCCTTGCAGATTCCACTCCTGAACTGAAACATTTACCTGATTTTGCTACGCACTGTTAATGTCAGTGTACATTAGAGTCTGCAGCAAGTCCGAGCGCTGCGTTTCCTTGGTTGGCAGATGTCCAGCTTAATCTAGCCCCTCCCCTGTCTGACATCCCTTTCATTAAAGGGATTCAAGCTCCTCAAGCTTCAATCATGGAGGCTCAGCATTACATGTGGATGTGTTCTAGGGTGGTCTGCAATCTGTAATCCAGACCATAGAGGTTTACTTACCTCCTGGCTCCTGCAGACTCCTCCTCCATGTGAATGTTACCTGCAGCCTCCTCTGTAACCTCCTTGAGGCTGCAGGCTTAGATGTTATCCTCCACAATGCAATCCAGTAGCACTGCATTGCAAGGAAGGGGTGGCGGTGCTAAGTTTCTGTCCACAAACCTGAGCTTGGCACAGATAAGGTAAGTACATCTCCTTGTTGTGCTTCCCCTAGGCATAAATGAGCATGTAACTCCTGCAGTTACCTTTAAATCGGTTCTGGTTCAGCCAATCCACTCATTTGCCTATTGGCACCCCTCCCTACCTCAGACACTGGGACCGAATCGTTATTACGACACTTTCACTGATCTAGACAGCCATTAGGGACCATGGAAGAGATTTACTGTAAAATGTCTCCGCCCCCTTTCACATTTCATCCGCTCCGGGTGGAGATGTTACTGGAAATTTGTAGAAAATCTCACTAATTGCAGGCGATGAGACGTCTCGTTGCTCTGGGAATTGTACAGCTTAAAGTTTAGAAAAGTCTTATCTGCAGCGGATCCCCTCCGGAGAGCACAGCAAAAGGTCGCTGCTGGTTTTTTAGGCCGCCAGCTTCCTCCTGTCTGCAATCTTGTTGTAATCTATTGGTGTGAACTGGATCTGCTTCATATGAAGAATCTTTACAACGAATAAGGGAATGACTGAATGCTCAGCAATGGCAAATTCTGATCAAATTTTAAATTTTGTTCTCCCCTAGCTAAAAGGAACCATTATTGTGGTGGGGAAGAATAGGAACCAGTGGCCTAGGAATAGGGGGGCGTAAGGATTGTGGGAATGCACCGCACATGGCGTGGTCTGTCCTAACCACTACAGCCAGTGCAGATAAAGAATAGCACCAGTCCGGGTAACGCTAGCTTTGTGTGCAACCAGGCTTTAACTTTTTGCTCCCCTAGGCCAGCTACCTTGTGCTGCCCCCAAACAATACCAGACTTTGATGCTGATACAAAACACATCATAACAGCTGATCCACCAGATAAATGAGGGAGAGAAGAAGAAAGGAGAGGGAAAAGGAAAGAGAGATAGAGGGGAGTGAGAGAGGAAAAGAAGGAGGGAAAGCGGAGACAGAGAAGGTGGATTGAGAGAGAGCGTTTGAGGGGAGAAAAAAAGAGGAGAGAAAAGGAAGTGGGATGGGAGGAAGAGAGTGGGAAAGGGAAAGGAGAGGGAAAGGGAAAGGAGAGGAAGGTGAAAACAGAGTGGGAAGAAGAGGGGAAAGAGAGGAAGAGTGGGGAAGACAAGAAGAAGGAAAAGAGAGTGGTAGGAGGACAGAAAGAAGGATGGAGAGGCAGAGAGAAAGGTGTGAGGAAAAGATGGAAGGAGAAGAGAGAAAGAGAGCAAGACAGGGAGAATGGAAGGACAAAGCGAGAGAAGAAGAGGTAAGATATAGAGAGACCGGAGAAAGAGAACATGGAAGAGAGAGGGAGGGGAGAAAAGAGAGGGAGAAAGAAAAGAAGAGAAATAAAGGTGAGGAGCAAGAAGGATGGAGGAAGAAATAAGAGGGGAGGGAGATAAATAGAGGCAGAGGGGAGAGATAAATAGAGGCAGAGGGGAGAGATAGGGGGCATTGAGAGAGCAGGAGAGAGGAGGAACAGAGAGAGAAAGGCAAAGAGAGAGGGAGGAAAGTAGAGACGGAGAAAGGGTGATGGAGAGATAAGGATGGAGAAATAGGTGGAAAGGAGTGAAAGAGGAAGTGGGGAAGGGGGTGGCAGAGAGCATGGGAGAGAGGATGGAAAGGGGGAGAGAGTTAAAGAAAAAGAGGAAGAAGAGAACAGAATGTAAGAGAAGAGTGGAGGATAGAAGAAGATGGGAAAGAGAGGGGGAGGAGGGCAGAAGGATGGAGAGAGAGGGAATAGAGAGTGTGGAGAAGATAGGAGAGTAGAGAGAGAGAAAGAAAGGGAGAGTGGAGAGATGGAGGGAATCATTCAGATGAAGAGGGGAGAGAAAGAGAGGGACAGGGGAGATAGAGATCATGGAAGGGGTGAGGGATAGGAGAAGAGAGACGGAGAAAAAAAAAGAAGGAAAAAACGGTTGTAAAGAGATATAAGGGGAGAAAGAGAAATAGAGGGAGTGGGGAGAGGGTGGACAGAACAGAAAGAGGAAGAGATAGGAGGGGGGAGAGAGAAATAGAGGGAGTGGGGAGAGAGAAGGGGTATTAAAAAGGGGAATGGAATGGAGAGAAAAGAGAGATAATCTGCCAGCCTTTACCTCGTTGCTATCCGTGCCATGATGCCTCTCAGTTATTCTCTCCTGCCCACCAATCAGGCTGCCCTAGGGGGGGCCCTGCTGGAGAAACTGTTTGGTATTCCTTTGCAAATTTGCACA
This sequence comes from Pyxicephalus adspersus, assembly GCF_032062135.1. Taxonomy (NCBI): domain Eukaryota; kingdom Metazoa; phylum Chordata; class Amphibia; order Anura; family Pyxicephalidae; genus Pyxicephalus; species Pyxicephalus adspersus. The sequence continues at coordinate 175,798,029 of NC_092858.1, forward strand.
GGGGGCTAAATATTGTAGCTAGACCACCGATAAGAACCCCCTTTTAGTATTTATTTCCATCTGGTGACTCCTTTAGGGAGTGTTTCCTCGCTTTCTGTCTGTTTTACCAAACAGTAACAGAAGGAACATGTGAGACGGGGACACAGACAGAAAAATTTAGCTTTCCCCTATTCTACTTTTGAAAATAATTTTCTGTGTGTGTTGTGGTTGGAGATTTCTTCTCACTTCCTGTCTGGTAAAACTGTTTTTATGGCAGTAGATGTGGTAACTGCAGAAATTATTGATTTTGTTTTTATTTCGGCCAGTAATAAATATTACATTTGGAGTTTTCCTTTAAGATGATTGATAAAAGCAGCTTTGGTTCTCCCTCTCTGGGCTCGCCGCTCCGGCTCTCCCACCATCAGAGGGTTTTACATGTGTAATGAGGATTCCAGCTGATGAGAGGGGAGATTTATCAGGTAGTGTCACCTTTGGTGGCTCCGCTCTGCTGTTCCTGCGGTTGATAAGGATGGGGCTCAGTGCAATCACCAGCTGGATTCACTTTAGGATTAATCTCAATCTTATTCTGTAATCGGCTTATCTCTGGTGAAGGTTTATTAGAATATCTCATCAAAGGCCACACAGATCTGGCTGCATGTAATTTGCTGCTACCTGTCTCTTGTCTCTAAGCCGGGCAATTCCTTACATATAAAAAATATGATCGGTTTATCTCTGAAGTATGTGCACATTTTTTCATGATTTGCCAGGAAATTGGTAAATCTGTCATTACATCTCTTATCCTGCAGGTGGCGTGCTGGTTGCTGGACCCCGGCTCCAAAGAACGAACCGTCCACAACTTGGTAACAAACTTTGTGCCACATGAGCTCCCCCTGCTGGACGGAGTTGGGACTGGCCAAGGAGTTCAGAGTCTGGGACTTTGTGTTGGTGGTGACCAATCGGGGCGCTTCAGGGCGGCTATAGAATCGGTTCTCGTCTTCAACGTTATGAATAAGCTGAATGGGCTGCTGGAAAGAGAGAAGCTACAAGGTAATGATCCGTCCTTATCTCACCATAAAGAGGGGTTCTTCAACAGATCACTTATACTAGAGATAAAAAACAACATTAGAGAAATCCCCCCATTGTGGGAGGGGCAGAGGTACAAACTACTGGGGGAAATCTCCCTATTGTTGGA